>NC_051223.1:36142615-36162615 GCF_015220715.1 Pygocentrus nattereri
CTGAGCTTTGCTTCTCTAGTTCTTTTGTTTTGCACTGAAGCTAGGAGGCTAATGGAGCTAACAGGATTACCACACTTAGGCTGCTGGGGGTGCAAAATTTCACCACTGTGGAGTTTGGGTTCTTAACCATCAGCTGTGTTTACACGCAAAGACTTTTGCCAATCTGACCGAATGTATTCCGATTACAGATTAAGACTGAGGTGTTTATCTGCTCTGTCTACTCAACAATCTCATGGAAAATCTCAGTTTACATGCTCACTACAAGTAATCCGATCCAAAATTACATGCATGCATAGACAACAGTTTAGTGTAGACGTTACCATGACAACGAGCATCACGTGAGTCCAGTCAGAGTGAGATGAGCAGCAGTGAGCAGTGATTATGTTTTTAACTGCTTTAAAATGATGTCAGACTCAGGAAAACGTCCTCCACATGTCCTTATTAAAGAAGGCCGAGAGGAAGACGTCGTGTTCTGAGACGCATAAGCTGGACGTCCGTCCCACCGCCTTCTTTTAAAGATCAGAGCATGAACTTCGTCTCCTCTGCAGACCAGTTTCTGCTCCGCCGTGTTGAACATTATAAACTTGAACTATGATGCGACGCACATGCAGAACAGACTTAAACTTTCCGAATGGGAATGTAATCAGATACAGGCGTTTACACACGTATTATTCTTCGATTTAATGGATTATTTATGGGATTATCCACCTCGTTCAATTGGATATAAAATAGTATTCCCAATGGCCTCAATCAAACTAGACTATTCCGACTGAGGTGTTTACATGGACGTGTTCTATTACGATTGAGCTATTAGTCAGATTATTACTGGATCATTTGGTTGCATGTAAATGTGGCCACTGTGATGTGATACTACACTGTAAACTTAAAGTAGTATAGTATAGTTATATAAAATAGTATATATAATATAGTAGTATAGTTCACTTGAAAAATATTGCAAACATCTTGTCTCAAAAATCTTTAGTTCAAACTTAAATGACTTTACATATAGTTGATTTTAAAAGAACCGAACTGAGTTCTGTTAAAGTGAATCTGAAAGGGAACCAACAGAAAATGACCTCAGATCTTTGTGTTCACAATCTAAGTGAGTCAAAAGTCACAGGACACAGTTTGATTTTATTTTTTATTTTATTATCGACTTTTATCTCTGGGGTCATCTCAAACAGATTGTGTATGCTGAGAAAATCCGCAGCAAATACCACCTTCAGCACCGCATCATGGAGGCCTGTGACAGCATTTCTCCAGAGATTCTCATGTGGGTTCGTAACAACTGCATCCTGCACCTTCAGCTCTGTGTTCAGCACCAGGGACAGCACACTGAACACGTCAAATAGCTGCATCACAGGCAACAGTCCCAGTCATTGTTGCAACTTTCTGTGTTGATAACTTTTGAACCACAAGAGATATTGCAAATCTGATTGCCGCAATCGATTTCTGAGACAATTCTGGTCTTTGATCTGCTACATGACCACCTTCCCAATGGAAAAACTTGCCCTTGATCCAATACGGCAGCTTTCAAGATGCTAAAAGATAGGCCCCCTCACCCGTTACTTGCTGGGGTGTTCGGATCTGTCATTTTCCCTCTCGTTTCTGAAATAAAACGGTGTCCTGTGACTTTTGACTCACCCTGTATAAAGAGGACTCCTTTGAGATCTCAGACCACTTCTCCATTAGAACTCAGACCCCTTTCAAATGACTCAGGGTGTGAGTAGAAGTTGCCAAGTCGACAGGGTTCTGTGATAAATCTGACCTTTTAGGCAGCGAGAGGAACTAGACTCGCCTGCTGCTCTTCTGTTGGCCACGCTGAAACGATTGGTTGAGATGCATAACGCAAAATTTGAAAAGATGATCTTGCGATGGTCTGGAATGGTGGGTTCCATTTTCACTGAAGCTCCGCCCAGCTGTGAAACTTCATTCATTCAGCGTTCAGTGTGAAAGCAGCTTTAAATTGGATTGTGTGTCCAGCTTTTACCTTAAATACAGTAAAATCATCGCATCTTATCACTTTAATATTTCAGGGCTGCTGTTTTGGCACAAATTACGGACAGGCTTTATCCTGAGTAGAACCTTATAAACAAACCTTCTAAATGCTGAAGTGCTGAAGACTGTGGCTGTGTGTACGGTGAGCCTCCAGGTTTTCACCATAAGCCAAAAGCAGACGGGGTCCGTTTTGTTTTCACAATGCATAAATCAATCAAAGCACAAAACAAACTACAAATGAACCGAAACACGAGGTGGTACATTTTTTGGGGCCATTTAGAGGGGTCTGAGTTTGTCTGGTGTGTTCACATATGCAAAAGAAACCATGACTCGGCAGTCCATTTTAGATGCGGAAACGGCCCAAGCATGAAAAAACGCCCATATATGTGAGATTCAGATACTTTCTAATGTACCTAACGTGTACCTAAATGTAATTAACTTGAATCAAATACACTTCTTCATGTAATGCACCAGCATTTAAACAGCGCTGCTATATTAAGTTGACTGTTTTGTACAGTAAAAAATGATTGGCTTAGATAACAAAACACCGTCAGGGAGAATAGCTAAAATATGTAAATGTGTCATGTTTTGTGTGTCCAATTCCAGTTCCCTTACAGTCAAACTGGACGATGGCCAACTTTTCATTTATATCTGAAGGTCACACTCTGTGGGCTAAATGAACACATGAAACAACTCAACTGTTCAATGAGGACTTACTGGATGTGATCACCTCTTCATTCATTATGAATAACAGTAATACACACACACACACGGCTCCCATGCTATTCTTGTTTATTAGCAGCATCCCTGGCCCAAGGTCTCTGCCCTTGGCCTCGGCCATCAAACCACAGACAGCATCTGGGACTAAACTCTGGCACACTGGACACAGGAGAGGGGGGGTAGAAGAAATAGGTGGAGGAAAATAAGGAGACAGACACAGAGAGACACAGGGAGAAAGAGAGAGGGAGGGAAAACAGAAGAAAAGAATAAGGGATAGAGGATGGGGCAGAAAGAGAGGAGGGCGAAAGTTAGAGGAGAGAAAGAGGAATAAGAGAAAGAAGAAAGGAAAAAGGATAGCGATACAAAGAGAAGAAAGAGAAAGAGACAGAGAGAGAGTGAGAGATAGAGAGAGAGAGAGTGAAAAAAGAAAAAAGGGAGAGAGCATGGGGCAGAAAGAGAGAGAGAAAGAAGAACAAGAGAAAGAAAAAATGAAAGGGGATATAGATAGATGGAGAAGTAAGAGAGAGAGAGAGAGAGAGAGAGCGAGACAGAGAGCGAGAGAGAGAGAGAGAGAGAGAGAGAGAGACAGAGAGAGAGACAGAGACAGAGAGAGACAGAGAGAGACAGAGAGAGACAGAGAGAGAGAGAGAGAGAGAGAGAGAGAGAGAGGAGAAGTGAAAAAAAGGGAGAGGGGATGGAAACAAAGAGAGGAGGGGGAGGGGAAAAACTGAAAAAAGAAAAAAGGGAGAGAGGATAAGATGGAAAAAGCGGAAAGAGAGCGAGAGAGAAAGGGAGCGAGAGAGAGAGAGAGAGAGAGAGAGAGAGAGAGAGAGAGAGAGAGAGAGATGGCAGTCTTGGAAAGGCTGCAATGCAGATGCAGTGTGAGGGGCAAATCTCTCCCATCAGAAGAGCTGAGTCACATGCACACATTCCACGTTCTTCATCTTTAAGAGCTCTGTGGCTGCATCCCAACATCAGTCCCGACATTCCCGAGATTCCTTCACCGAAAACATACAGATCTCAGTCTCTCGCTCTCACTGAACGAGTCTGATCCCTCATGACGCTGTGTTCTCATGTTCTCGCTGTGATATCCACACACAGATGCTCCTGCTGAAAATGGTTAATCTGTGGAGGAATCTGCTCCAGAGAAAGAACAGCATCAGCTGATTACTGCGGCTTTGCCGGACAGGATCAAACCGAGACATATGAATAGAAATAACAGTGGCTAAATGAGCCCAGCCTAACAGTTTGCATCCACTTGGACTTGGCTACTCCAGATCTCCCTGCTCACCGCTGTTGGGCAGTTCTATATCAGTATTCTTATGGTTATGAAGGAACCAAACCAAACACATGTGGGGCAGCTTCTTCTTTGCTTGAATGCACCACAGAAACTAGCAGTGAAATCCAGACGTCTGTTTTTTATACCTTTAGAAATTTCAGAACGGTCAATCTGAGTAGCGAGCTGGTAACCTAGTCTACAAGCTCCAAATTTCAGACTGTAACAAGCTCTAAATTAAACTGATTTCCGAAGCCACTTGCCCGGAGCAGTGGGCAGCCCTATCCACGGTGCCCGGGAAGCAATTGGGGGTTAGGTGGCTTGCTCAAGGGGGTTGAACCGGAAACCTTCCGGTCACAGGGCTGGTTCCCTAACCTCCAGCCCACGACTGCCCCAGAGCAGTTATAAAAGGCACCACTAAGATTTAAGAGTTATAAACTTTTTAATAAGTTGTATGATGCACCATCATAGCCACTCAGCATCAGCTCAATTCGAATAAACCCTTTATTGCCATCATGCAATCTCTGTTGTCTGGCACCTCATAAACACACAGCCATCTGTGGCCATGTTCTCACTGGATGGGAACAATGGTGACCAGAGCAACACGGCCACAAATAAAACTTGTGTGAATGTCAAAAAAAGCACTGCAACGCAACAAGTATCATGTTGGACTTTCACCATCTGAGACTGTGTGAAGCGCAGACTGAAGCCCAGCGGCAGTGCGCTGTATGTTGCTGACGCAATGTGTGATTCAGCCATCTGGTTAAAATGCAGTTTTAAAGTTATTATTAAAGCAACGACTTTAGCACATTAAGCAGCCTGCAGTGCTCACAGGAGATGGACAAATCCAGAGGGTCAATAAGGAACTGAATCAGTGATTTGCGTATATCATACATCTGATTCATACACTCACTGGTGGAAAGATGCAGCCACTGCTGTCTTCACTGGACATGCATAGTGTCATGAAAACTGCTATCCCTGCATTCAATTTTAATGTAAGTGAATGTAACAATTTCATTTTAATTATGTACCAGTGGCCGGTTGCCGCAGCTCAAACATAGACTAGCTGTACTGGAAGTGTACACCAAGTTATCTGTTAATAAATACAACCCCCTCAGCAGGAGCAATTTTGGGGGAAACCATCAGAAACCACATCACAACAGAGCACAACAAAGACCAAACACATGACTTGTTTCATTAACTACGCTAAAACTTCTAAACGTTCCATGCTGTGATTTTACATGTCCATGGCAGCAGGTTTACTGATTGGTCCTAAACATGTTTTCGTCATGTTAAAGCGACGTACGCATTAGTTAGTTATTACTAGATAAGACCGGACTTACGGATCAGTTGTGCAATCATATTTAGTAAAAGGATGGCGCTGCTGTTGGAAGTAAACCTCGTATCTCCATTTTTGATGTTTAGTTTTTGACATAACTTGAAAATGCACATTGTGTGGAAATTTCATGATGAATGGACCAAAAGGAAGGAACCAAAATGACTCATAAAAAAAGTCTGGTTCCATTGACTTACATTGAAAGTAATGTATGTTTTTCCTTCTCCTGTAAAGTTACCAATTTGGACATATGGGGTTTTGTTCCAACAGCAGCAATAGTTTGAAACTAACTACTGTTCTTAAAGACTTAGTAAAGACTTTAAGCACATACTTAAGTAAAAACTTCCACAGGCCTGGTGCAACCCAGTCCATGTCTATTGGTCCATTTATCATAAAACGCTCACATAATGTAGACAGCACCTGGCATTTTCAATTTAAGTGCAATATTTCAAAAGTGGAGATGATCATAAAGGCTCTGGACAGGTATTATCAGCAAGCACTACCATTGGTTATGTAATACTTTACCCAGACACTCCTTTATGGCTAAATCTTCTAAATCTGACCTTTCAAATAAGGTCCTGAAAGAAGCGAATGGCTCTCAATCACTGTCCAGTCTTTGGCATTCAAAATAAAGCCATGCAGGCCTTCCTCTAGAGTACGTAGTACAGCACCAACAGCCAACAGCACTGACCGACAGGCTTTCCAGTACTGTCTTTACACGGCCCATTGACAACTTAAACACGGTCTTAAATTTGGGCCAGATCCAAAGGCTGACCCTGATCAAGCCAGCTAACTGTAACATCAAGCTGCTCTCCAGACCGTCCCTGGAGCTTTCACCAGCTAGTAGACACATCACTGCCGAAGAGGCTCTCTGTCATGGACAATGAGGTGTTGCAAAACAATCAGTGTGTAGTGTAGATGGACCACCGATCATAAGACACAAAAGCAGCACTGAGTAAATCGTCTCAGATGCTCCACTCACATGTAGACATAACGTGCCACTACAATAGGAATTCTTTCAGGTTTATCTGATTGGCTACTCACATGCTTGAGTGTATGCACTTCCCTGCACTGACTTCTGTCCAGTGGGGTGTCACGATTGGCCCCTCCCAGTCCTGTCCATGGGTTCGTGTTTTGGTTTAGCCCGCGTGTTCTTTGTTTTGGTTTTGTAGTCCAGCCCCCTTGTTTAGTGACTCCGCCCCTGATTGTCTCCACCTGTGTTTCCACCGGTCCCTCGTTTACCCTTATGTATTTAAGCCCTGTGTTTTGCCCTGTCTGGTTACTGCTCTTTGTTTGAATTGTCTAAACTGTTCGAATCTTTGTCTGAAATGTTGGGTGTATTGTATTCTCGTGGTGTTTGGTGTTTGATTAAGTGTTCACTTCCTCATGTCTGTCCCTCCTGCTCTCCGTGTTGGATGTTTGAACCTGGATTTGCCCTTAATAAACATCGCTTACCTCAGCACATGCGTCCGCCTCCTCGCTCCCTACCGTTACATGGGGAACAGAGGAGTAATTGTTTCTATTTTATCACCTCCTCAGTGAACTCCAGTTAAAATGCATATGGTTTCCTGTTTACAGTTATGGCAAAGTCTGGCATGATGTAGCACCTTTCACTATTAAAAACAGCCAAACATGACTGTTACACTTTAAATGATCTCAATTAGACTTGCTCATGCGGTTTGACGCAGTATAATCTACTGTTATTTAAAACAAATCAAAATTACATTGGCGCAAAATAAAATAAGAGAAGTTGTCTTGGTTGATGCCGTGCCTTCCTTCTGCTCTGAGACCTTGGACTCCATTTCCCGGAGCCCTCTAGGGGATCATGTGACTCAAGTGACTCGTGACCCTGCCTCGCAATCTCCAGAACATTGATGTGTTTCACCTGTGGTCACTGGTTCGTTTTACCATAAAGCCCAGGCTTTTAGACTTAGTTGTTGCGAGGCTATGCTTCTTTCTACAGAGCTAGTGAGTGGTTTCTTCCCCATTGTTTGTGTTACTGGTTCTGACTCATTCTTCCTACCTGAACTCTCTGACGCAATGGTTCACACTCGTTAAGGTAAGTGATTGAAGTCTGTCATTAACGTGTCCTCAATCTGAAATGACCTGCATGAGAAGTAACGTCACATGAATGAATCACATGTAGCAAACAGTGGGGCAACCATCTAAGCATTGTCCGTGTCATCAGGAGATCGCGAGTTCTATCCCTGGTGATGCTACAGCCGTCCGTAGCCAGGAGTCCAAGAGAGCACAACTGGCCCCGCTCTCTCTGGGTGGGTAGGATGGACCTCCACAGGTGTCTGTTAGCTGATGTAACAGATCTGGTGGTTGGCGCTTTCCTCAGAGCACATTCAGCTGTCCAATGACGGAAAAGAAGCGGTGGCTGGTTTCTCAGGTCTCGGAGGAAGCCTGTGCTGCCTTGATAGCATTGATTGCATCGTGTGATTGGGGGAGTCCTAACTAGCGGGTGGAATTGGAGATGACTAAACTGGGGAGAAAATTGGTTAAAAAAAAAGAAGTAAATTAAAAAATAGATAAATACAGAAAACAGACTAAAGAGCAGAACATGCTTCGCTATGAAGATAATTACCTCTGATCAGATCTCAGCTTTGTTATTAGAGCGAGACGAAGGAGAATAACGTGAGATGTTTTTCCATCGTTTACAGGCCTTGTCTTCTGTTTGGCGTTGCTGCCATGGTAACACTGAACGATGGCGCATGTGTAGTGGAGAAAAAGCATCACATTAAGGTCGCAGGGCCACAAATCGGATACTTATCTGATCTAGGACCACATGTGAAAGTGAATCAGGTTGGATTTGAAAAACTCAGATTTGCGTCCACACAGCCCTGAAAACATAGTAACGTGAAGGTAGCCTTTCACATTGCCTCTTTTCTCTGAGCCCTTTTGGAGTGTTTGCCTGGTAATGTTTGTTTTTGTGTCTTGTGCCCATTATTGAATTTGACCTATGCCTGTTTTCTGATGAAGATCCTGGATTCTGATTACAACAGTGAAGCCTCTCCTTCTCTTTTTCACCCACAAGCGTCTGAGTTATTCTGCCACTCTAGAGATGTAACAATACAACCTATCGTACAGTGTCTGACAGTAGAAAATTGCATAGCAGCGCATCAGTGTCTCATGTCATATTGTAATACTGTGCCTAGTGCATTAGCTTGGAGCTAACATTAGCTTGGGGCTAGAGTGTTAGACTGGGACACCATGGCGCACAAATTTTGTTCCAAAACAGAAAAGAGACACATTAACATAAGGTACTTTAAGATGATAGCACAAGACATTTTCACCCACTACTTACTTTTGCTGTATTGAAAAATAAATCAAATTCTGAATTTTGCCTAATTTACACCCCGGGAAATATTATAATGTCAGTAAAGTTTGCTCTCCTACATCTGGACCTCAGCATCATCCAGACTCCACAGTCTGTTCGCTGCTCATAGGGGTTATTCTCCCCCAATGCAAACAAATCAACATCCACAAACAAGCAAAACGCACAAATCCAGCATTTAGGCCCCGATTTGCTGGAGAATGCATGGTCACAGCTGCTCTGATGTAAGATCAATCATACAGAGCCAGCAGTGATATGACCTCAGATTTCCCCAGATTACAACAGTGTAGTGGAGAAAATCCAGCACGAGTCCAAACCCCTGCTGTAATCCCCGTTACGCTGTGCAGATTAAAAGCCCTTCCACCATGCAGAGTATTCTAACATGCTCTAATCCCACTATTCTGCTAATTCTTTTACAGTTCACATCCTGTAAAATGAGCTTTAGCAGTGGAAATAGGGAAGCGCTGTATTCACACCTAAGTCTAGATAATGTGTAATTGCCATATTAGAGTGTGCGGCATCAGCACTGGATTAAACCTGATCAGTTTCACTTAGTATGTCTCTCACACAGGTTCTAGCTCCACTCCTCAGATAAGTAAATGGTGTAACTATCACTAAGTACACTCATTGGATACTTTAAAAAAAAGACATCCCACTGTCCATTTTAAGCTCCACCTACCTTATCGGTCCACTAAACTGGTGCAGACTATAGTCCAGTTGATCAGCCAAGCTCTACCCCTTTCATCACTGGTCAATTTCTGATCTGGTCACTGCAGGATGTCCTTGGGTTGGTCCCTCAGACACAAGGTCTAGTGTTAGCCTGCTCTGCAAGGCCAATGGTGTTTTAGAATAAAAACCCTGTTTAGTCTAGGTTTAGGCTTTATCTGGGTCTGGGAAAGGGGCCTTACAAAAAAGGGGCCTAAAACTAAACCAAACCAAAAATGTTATGTTCCTCAGCCTCCTAGAGTTCACGCGGTGGGGTCAACCAATCCTGACTACCAGCCTGGCCACTAATTAAAGGTCAAAACATACAACCGAGCAGGACTCTTACCTTGGCTGTTGAACAAAACTGCAAAGAAAACTGCAAAATGGACACTAGAAACAAGTTTCACCCTTTCGTTGTGGAAAAAGCCAAACTAAGACAAGATGTCTAGATAGCCAGACCTGAGATCTTGTAGAGACTAGAGTTCCGGTTTCTCAAAAGCTAGAAGGGCGCTCTGGAGCAAAATGAATGGGTTAAAATGGAACATCTGAGTAAAATCAGATGATCATAGATCATAAACGCTAAAACATTTTTAAGATAAAAGAATGCATTTATATCCTGAACACAGAACAGCATAAAACCATTTAACACCGCCGTTATATTTTTAAATGCTTTTAAACTCGAGCTATAGGAGTTTAAAACGGCTCCTCATGTACATCTATGACATCAGTGGGCGCGAACAGCCAATGAGCTGCTCTGCTCGCCAACCAATCAGCACTCAGTAGTGGTACCGCCTGCTTTCTGCTGCCCAAAACCCGTTTGCTGTAGAAAAAAGGAAACATACAGGTGAGTTTTCTTTGCTTTTTTAGTGAAAGATGTCCTTTCTACTTTCTAAAATTAAAGGAAAGTTCTTTTGCCGTGTAGCTCCTCATCTGGTGAGTCCTTCCTGTCATTTGAGCAATCTGTTTTCTTTATTGTATTTGTACAAAAGTTATTTTGGCTGCAATATGATCCTAGCAGTACCGCTAGCTGTATGTCTTCCATTCAACAGCTTATGAAAAAAAAATAAAAAATCCACCCCAGAGCAACTGTAGGTTTTCAAAAGTTGAAGAAGACTTTGTCAGAAGGGAGATTTCCAGCCTTTAAACCTCACTCTGGAGATTACTGCAGCACCACTACAGGATGAAAGCAGGCATATTTACAGTAGTTGTACTGATATATATACATATATAATATATATCGTTTAAACCCAGTAGTTAGTGTAAAGTTTTCATTTAGGCCAGAGCGTCTCTTTAATACCACTTTATAAAGGCTGCACCTGCAAGCAAGCTTCTTAAAACTCTATACTTCAGCATTAAGGCCCGGTCTGAGGGGGGGTTTAAGATGTACAGCTGGGTCGCTGCTCCAGCCAATTCACTGAGGAAATATTAAAGTCGCAGAACCGCATATTTGCTTTAACAGATCAAATCTTTGTGTTACATTGCCAAGGATGGCGCTGCGCAAAAATCTCTCACCCTAAATCATCTTTATTGAACTTGCTTCCTCGCTCTCTCGCTCTCTCTCGCTCTCTCATATACACACACATCTACTCCTTATGTAAATTTAACTGCATCACTCATACTTTGAACTGGCACATCAACAAGAGTAAAGAAGCACGATTCATTTATAAAGGAGTTGCATTAGAAAAAAGAAGTCATTGCACCAAAAACTGTTCCAGGACAACAAATAATTCTTATTTCATCCCTAATAAAGTAAGACTGATTATGTTTGGCTGATTACTAATTAAATAGCCTTTCCTTTTAGTCTTGAGGGGGAATTCCACGTTTTAAATTTAGGCATGACTGCAATAGAAACAGAGCCATTCAGATTGGTCTGGTGTGAAACGCTCCGAGTGGTGGTGATCACATCAGTGTCACTGCAGTGCTGAGAATGATCCACCACCCAAATAGTACCTGCTCTGTGAGGGTCCATGGGGGTCCTGACCACTGAAGAACAGGGTAACAGAGTATCAGAGAAACAGATGGACTGGTAAAAAACAGTGGAGCTGATAAAATGGACAATGAGCGTAGAAACAAGGAGGTGGTCATCATGTTATGCCTGATAGATGTATATCCTGCCTGCATTTGCAGTCCGAAACTCAGGAGTGCCCAAGCCTGGGAGTTTAAGGGGTTCATCAGAACATTACGTCTTAGGTGTAGATGTCCAGGGCAAACGGTTGAAGATTCCCATGTTCTCATTGCTTTTCACAGCACTAAACTTTTCCTTACCACGCACAAGCAGTGCTACTCACTAACTAGGTAAGAAGCCCATAGAAGCTAGTGCACCTCAGGTAACTGTTGACATGCTGATGTTGGAAAAAAGCGCCATTCCATGCTTTGTTGCGCAGCTGACGGTGGTGTGCAGCCGTACAAACATTCCCATGGTGGTAGTGTTGACCAAAAATGTGTGATAATCTAAGGAAAGCTTTGTAGCGTCTCTTTTAAGAAATTTAAGGTGGAGAAATGTCATAACAATGTAAGAACCTGACAACTTGCAGTTTGGCAGTTTTTTAAACTGAAATCAGAGAGTTTTTTTTTTTTTTTAACAATCAGTAATTTAAGAGGAGGGGCTGGCATCTAAACTCGAGGGCCTAGACACCCCCCACCCCCACCAAGGTCCAACTGTGGTTATGCCCCTGGCTTCCATGATTCCAATTATTTAGGTAAAAGCTTCGATTACTTCTTAGCTACATGAACCCTGTATCTAACCTTTTCTGCCAAACTGTCAATCCAGCAGCCACATTAGCTGAAAACGGACCCGGAATCAGCACTTAAGGTCTGATACATACAGAAGATACTCACATAGCATTTTCCTCCAGAGAAAATCCCTCAGGCGTGGACTCGGTTGACCTTTATGGTCACCAACCAAGAGGCCTTTCAATCTGCTCCTTGGAAAAAAGCCTGCCTTGCAAAAATGGGGGAAAAGCATCTAATATCTAAAAAAAAAAATCAATATTATTCATAATATATCCAAGTTGTGCATTTCTAAGTTTTCCATGTCCTGAATTGACCCCATCACATCTCGCCCATATTCAAACTCCACTTTCCGCACTTCAGCTCTCAAGATCCATCTGTTTATTATTATTGATTATGAATATTACTCTCATAGCGGATGATATCATAGATCAATACCTCTGTGGTGGCTACGCGTGTCTTGGCCTGAGAGCGCGAGATGTTTACCAATGAGGAATAACACTGATCAAGCACATTTCGAGGCGAAACAAAGAGAGGCAGCGCAGAGAAGGGAGAAAACAGAGAGCTAAGTGGAGAAATGAGGGCATGGTGAAGAAGGGAGGGATGAAAGAGATGAATGGAGGGAGGACTACAGAAAGGGTAGAGGTGGTGGACAAAGCCAAGGTGCCAGATACTAGTGAGTCATGACCGCCTACACAAAGCCAGCAACTGCTGAGGCAAATTATATATTGACTGGACGAGCGAGATAGGGATATAGTGAGAGAGGGGGAGAGAGAGAGAGCGAGAGAGCGAGAGAGAGATCTCACTGGGAACACTGGCACAAAATCCTATTCAGACTAATGAGAAACTGTAGCAGAGCTCTGGGGAAGGGCACGCTGATACAATACATCTGATGGCATTATTCCTTTCATTTGGCCATGTAGTTTAACTAATGCCAGCATGTCTGCTAATTCAGTCCAATTCAGACAGAATTAGATGTACATAGGATCCTGGCATGGTTTTAAACCTAGAGTCCCCAAGATCTTGCATCTTATAGGTCTGTAAGTTGTTGACAACAAAAAAGGGAGGACTTTAATGAGGACATCAGGGCTCATGGTGTCATTTGGGACTGGGCTTGAATGGGACAGTTGATTAATTGAAACAAAGAGATTAAAAGATTGGGTTTGGCAGAATAAACTGAACTTCCCACTCCATGTTTACTGCTGTCCAGTGCCTTCGCTATTCACTTAATATATTCAAAATAGACTTTGATTTTATTATATATATCTCCAGTGAAGAAGAGCATGATTAATAAATAACAGCCTTATTATGTTCAGATACATTGATATTTATACTGGAAATCTATTCCTATTAATAATCTTGCCAAGACTACTGCAGTTTCCAGCACCTGTCAAGCTAAAGGAGGTGTACTCCAGCAGAACACCCAGAGCGCTCTCTCTTGGCTATTCCCCTAAATCAGCAGCAAGCGCCACTTCCACTCGCTCAATTCCCTCGGCCTATCGGCCCGTACATCACAGCTGTCCCACAGCTCACTCCCAGCAAGGAAAACCTTTCATTTCTCACAAAATGGAGCATCAAAAGTTAACATGAGTCAGCCGATTCTGACACACTGCTGCATCAGTAGTGACTGGGGAGTGAAATATTACTATCTAACCTGACCTAAAGGAGCCTCTGCTTCTGCTGCAGAGCTTCATCTCAACTACTCACTGGATAGGACAAGTTTTCAGGACATGTATGGTGCGCCCTCCTTTCACTGTAATGAGAGCGTGTACTTGAGCTGGCAATGAAGTTTGTGCAGAAGCCATGAGATGAGTAGATGAAGCTCATCTAAGAGCTTTAATGGAACGAATAAAACTGACCTTTTTGTACAAAAGCCATCTTGTTCTTGCAGGTAAACATTAAACGTGGTAACATACCCTTTGAGTAATGTTCCAGTGACCAATGTATTTCACCACACTTCCATCCTCTCAACGTAAACTGGGCGTCCTAATCCTGGGTTACACTTCCCTCTTAATGATGGTTCTTTGAGGGTTCCGTAGGGAAGAAAATGGTTCTTTATACAACCATTTACACTCAAAGAACCCTTTGCATGATTAACCCTTGTGTGGTGTTGCTGTGTTCTTTACTCAGTGGTCTGGGGGACCCACCACATTACTGTTTTTTTTTTTAATCAATACAGCCATAACAATATGTAAAAATACCAGGTGTTTAAAATATCACAAGTGTACAGCATAGGGTTCTTCTTTAGCAGCTGTAGCCAGTCAGCAGCCTGTCCATGGGGTCCACCCTCACACACAGACACACACCCCAACAGCAGGCCATGTAGGAGGAGAACAGAGTGAAGGACACAGCACCTCCACACTCCCCACTGCACGGATGTCAAAGACTTCAACTGAATAGTGCTTCAACAGAAACAGTGACAAATCTGCATTTATACTTTTATGAAAATAACCATTTAAAAGAGTGCAATTTTGAAACACCAAGAGTTGCAATATTGATTACAGCCTACTATGGCTGCACGATGAAGCATATTTTTACCTTTATCGCATACGAGTTTCTGCTGCGATGACAGAACTGATCGAACTGCCTGCACCAGAGAGGCTTCATTACATTGTTGGCACCAACCCTTAGAAGCCTAACGAATGCTTCTCTGCACTGGGATTGAACCTGCTCTCCTCTATGGAGGACAAGGACCTTAACCATTAGGCTAGACAGCCAATTACAAAACATATCCATACACAGCTCAAACACTCCTCCATCCTGAACTACAAGCCTGTAAAAACACATCAAATTAGGACTGTCCTCACACCGTACTGTTTAAACTAAACAAGTAATAAATAAATAGAAATAATGATCCATTCTTGTGTATATTTATTTTGTTTTTGTAGCTTTTATAGAAAAAGCTTTTGGGGTAGTGCTGAATGTTTCTCAGCCTTTCAGCACACAAAAAAATGTGCTTGCAGGTCTCATATAAGTAGTTGTTTTGCACAATAACAAAATGATGCTTTTGTATTTTGTATTTTGCTAATGAACATCACATTTAAGGTCAATATCGTATAGCCCTACAGCCTACATTATTAACAACACTGGCTTAGCAAGTCTTAAGTGGGGAAAAATGTAACCAAGCACAGCACTTGAACTGTTTTGTCAATGACGGTGACCAATCACAGACTTGCAGAATCTATACCAAGGCACATTAAATCTGTGCTGGTGGCTCATGGTTTCCCCAACACTTTACTAAGCACAGTATGACTGTTTTCCTTTAATTTGTCACCAGACTGTACATTTTGTTGGTCTATTCATCGTGAAATGTTCAATGTCAAGAGAAGCTGGTGTTCTCTAATGATGAAAAACTGTTTGGGCTTTTGATGACGGGAATGATATATATATATATATATATATATATATATATATATATATATATATATATATAGCCTTAAAGAGGAGTGTGGTTTAATCATCTAAGTACAGAGTGATAGTCATTAGCACAGTCTTACAAAACACAGTCATATTAACAGCACAATGGTATAAAGCAGAGTCTTACGTAATACCATGGTATTAAACAAGGCTCTCATGAAGTGTGATTAAATACACGCATTGAAGTGAGGCTAATAATGAGCCAACAATTACTCACAATTGAGGGAAAGTGGTTTAGCCATCACAATCTAGCACGATTCTAAAAGTCCAGCTGCAGAGAAAACTGCAAAGCAACAGCACCATTTCTATATTTAACCATTTCCTAGCCAAGAAAAAAAAAAAAAAGCACTCGGCATGGTGACGTGAGGTAGCGAGGGACTTCTAGTCCCTTGAGAAAGCAAAAGAAAAGGAAGAGAAGAGAGATTGGAAACCATTAGCTTGATAACCGCTCTAAATTCTCAATGGGCCCCATCAAACCTGCAGGGAACAGGATCAGAAGAGAAAGGAATCAGAAATGAAAAGAGAGAAGACAGACAGAAGTACAGACTGGAGGAACATGCGCTTTCCCTACTACTGGTTCTTCTGTACTACTGGAAACTTGTTCTATAAGCTTCTTTACACGCCCAGTTAAATCACAAGTTTTGATGTTTTGTTTGTTGATTCTAAGACATCAGCCCAAGTCCAATTCACCCCTGAGCCCTAAGCCCTTAGCCCACGTTCACGTCTAGGAGTAAGGTGTCTTGACTTTTGTTGAGAAGGAGGGGTAGGGCGAAGTGTTAGGGCTACACGGCCTTCCAAACAGAGGTTATCAGAGACTTCAGAGTGTTGTGAGAAAAAAAGAAAGACAAGAGACCAAAGACACCTACAAATGTATGTGTTTCTATGTATTATGGTTCTTTTCTTCATAACAAGCTTCCCGTTCCACCTTAAATAGTCCAGCAGTTCTGATGCCTGGAGCGCCAGAATGGAACTGCTGCTCCATTTAAGGTGAAATGGGAAAATGTGAACAAGAAGCCGGTGACTTCAGCTTCATATCGCTGAAGAATTAGGGGTGGGTGATAATAAATAACTGCCCTCCTCTTTGAAGACATAAGACGTCCTAAATGTAACTAAAGCCCAGCAGTGAGGAGCTGAACTTTACCGTCCTCTGCCGTCACTGCCGACGGGCAGGGTCATCTACAGAGCAGCGCTGGTAGCTGTTAATGAAGTGATGCTCTTTTTTACTTGAGGGCCCCATTTCAGAGGGGAAAATATCAACTACTCCGTTCCAAGGGGCAAAGTGACTTTTTTGTGGTACTGTAAAGGAAAGAGAAGGTGAGTGGGTGAGACATAATCAGACACTCTTCAGAGAGTGCTCTTAAGGGTCCTCATACTTCAGATAAAAAGTCATGAGTCAGACTGGAAGGGCTCAACGGCATCAGAGGCTAATTAATGTCAAAATCTTAACTAGAACAGGACGTCGCTGCTGAGAATTAGTGGCGTGATTCAGTCCCATGTGCACACTGACTGCAACAGACTGAACACCGTGCAGCTTCAAGGCGTGAGTGGATTAAGTGTGCTTTGTACGGGGTGATGAAAACAGGTTCTTGTGAGAGAAACATGGATCTGTCGCGACAAAACCAGGGTTCAAACTGAGAGACGACACTGGGCTTAGGTAGGGGGGTCTCATGTTATTTGCTTGAATAAAATGTGAATTTTTCTGAAAGAATGAATATGAATACCCTCAGACTTCCACCCTCTGTATGAGCTGGAAACTCGCTCAGTGCGAATTCAGAGCGTAACTGTACAATCGAGTACAGTGAGCCACGTCACTTCGGTTTAAACCTGAAGAAGGATAAAGCCGGAGGAAATAAAAAGTCAGCAGCAGCCATGGAGACAGAGAAAATAAGAGCCATGATATACAGCAATACCTCTTTTTGTTTGCAAAAGGTTTTCCTTTCAGGCTGTTGGAGAACATGAGAGGGTAATGCTCACACTAGCCAATGTGCTTTAATGCAGCAACCAACATTTACATTCACTGCATTTGGCAGACGCTCTTATCCAGAGCGACTTGCAGGGAGGCCAAGGTGGTGTTAGGAGTCTTGCCCAAGGACTCTTATTGATATAGTGTAGGGTGCTTACCCTGGTGGGGGGACTGAACCCCAGTCAACAGTGTAGAAGGCAGAGGTGTTAACCACTACACTATCCCAACCACCAAAATATAACCAGACTTTTACCCATGTGTCTGGTACTGTCTGGCAACTGAACTGTATTTTGATTTGTATTTATTATGGAAGCCACCAAAGTTGCCTGCTGGCAACTACATTGCTTTTTACTATCTAAGTACTTTAAATATTAGATAACATATTAGCTGAGCTAAAGCTTATAGCAGAACAAAGTAAGTGTGTTTTTAGCCTACACTAGTACATCAGCACATACTGAGAAACATTTACAGCCAAGATGGTAAAATGGACGTAAAATATTGTGGCTCCTAAAGTGGTTTGATTTTCGTTGAAAGGACAAAATGGCTCTTCTTAACATTTAGATTGCAGATCCCTGTACTAGGGCGTAACGGCGTCTGTGGTAGCACACTATTACATTTACGCCATTTGGCTGACTCTCTTATCCAGAGCGATTTATAATTTGATCAGTTTACACTGGTAGGTGAAGGAGGTGTTAGGAGTCTTGCCCAAGGACTCTTATTGGTATAGTGTAGGGTGCTTGTCCAGGCGGGTACTGAACCCCAATCTACAGCATACAAGGCAGATTTGTTACCCACTACATTAACATTTGATCATTTATTTAAAAGACCTGTTTCTCGCTCTAAATTTCATAGCACATGTTTGTCTTTTTGTGGTCTTTTTGTGCAGTAATGGCAAAATAATGAGGGGTTGGGTGACGGTGAATGTTGCACACCTTCATTAAAAAAAATGGTCTGAAATGTTTGAATGCAGCACCACATAGCATGTCCTATTGGTGGAGGCCTAAAGTCATTTTTATTAATACACATATGAGTAAAAGTAAACATCTCCTGCCTAGTAATGCTTGTAAAAGTCTACAGAGGGAAAGCTCATGAAATATACAGTGAAAATAGTGCGCATCAACACGAAGCTCACCTCAGATTTACCCCCCAGGCAGCCACCCCCCACCCTCGACACCAGGACCACCGACACCTGAACTAAACCTCATACCTTCAGAAAGGAAACTTGACAGGAGGAGAAAAAAAAAGTTCTTATCTTTAAATGCAAGTTTATGGAAGATCATTTTTCCACAAGTAACTTTAAGGCATTTCTGAGGCTCCATCCATCACAAACTTCATCACAATGTAAAGAACGTCTCTTCAAATTCTGAAAATTATATTAATACAATGACTGTCAACAGCAATAAATGTGACTATAAGCAAAAGAAAAGAGCCGTGATTATTGGAAATTGGATGACTGCTACACACATTTATGTAAACAGACTGTTTATGTAAACAGACTCAAGTAGAAGATGCTTTGTTTTTAAACTTCCTCTGAGATGTTTAACAGTAAGTTACTAGATGTTTAACAGTAAGTTACTAGATGTTTAACAGTAAGTTACTAGATGTTTAACAGTAAGACATATTTCTCCAGATTGATCCAGAAGACTTTAGTACCATAAAAGTAACATCTTCTTCTTCAAACAAAAAACAACTGCCATCACACCAACTGGAATGACCTGATTGTCTCAAGTCAGCATGAACATAATTGAGAATATTCGTGTTTATGGGTGTTTTTTTAAGGATTAATGCACTAGATTGTACCGGTGTTACTTGGCTGGGCAACACATCACCGTCTCTGTCAGGCAAAGGCGCACGCCCACCTTAAATTATAGCCTTAAAGCTCATAGCAAGTGCCAGCAGCAAACTAACGGGGCTATTTGTGGACTGCACTGTTCTCTATCACTGTACAGAGTGCAGAGCTACTACAGCTATAACGCTGCTTTATAGAGCAGTGTAGGTGAGAGCACTCTACAACAACCTACTTACGCAACTCCCGAGCTGTGGAAGTACACTAAACACACACAGATACATGGATATCTTCAACCATGCTCACTAGCATTGGGTCAGAGGATCAGAATAAGGCAAAATATAACATATATAGCATATATAATCATATTTAAAGGCATATATAAAGCAAAAAATATAT
This sequence comes from Pygocentrus nattereri, assembly GCF_015220715.1. Classification (NCBI taxonomy): domain Eukaryota; kingdom Metazoa; phylum Chordata; class Actinopteri; order Characiformes; family Serrasalmidae; genus Pygocentrus; species Pygocentrus nattereri. The sequence continues at coordinate 36,162,286 of NC_051223.1, forward strand.
AAACAGACTCCAGCCAGGACAACACAGACACAATATCCATTGTGAAAACCATGGAGGAGGCAGGTGATTTTTTTGATGTTGTAGACATATAAGATTCAATAAAATGTCGATCCATATTAATATAAAACCTGCGGTGACATGATTTCAGTGTGCAACAGTGCTTTATACAACATGGGCGTATGTTATAGCATTGACTGAATTTCAGCACTGCTGAGTTTCAATAATTCCTCTCATGCTTGGGGGCAGTCGTGGGCTGGAGGTTAGGGATCTGGCCCTGTAACCAGAAGGTCGCTGGTTCGATCCCCAGGGCCAAAAGTCCATGACTGAGGT
>NC_051223.1:36167615-36217615 GCF_015220715.1 Pygocentrus nattereri
TTCTCCTTGCTGATGAGTGTGCATTTGTGCGGGTCAGTGACCATGTTCACAGTAAAGGTTAACCCTTCGGTGTTTGGTGGTCAATACCACTTAATTAGAAAAAAAAGTCTCAGGTGCCTAATGAAACGTAAATTCATCACATTAAATTAAAATAAATAAATAAATAAATGCACTCAGCTGCAAACCGCTCCAGCGAGCGTTGGAGTCATCCATGTGATTCCGCCAAAAGAACAACATCATCTGCAAATAGCAGAGACGCCACCCTCCGGCCTCCACACATAATGCCCTCCTGACCCCGGCTACGCCCGGACACTCGGTTGGTATGCGGATCAGCACCTCCAAGTCTGAGTCCATGGTCTTGGCCCGGAAAAGGATGGCATGCCCACTCCAGCTAAGGGGAAAGGACCTGCCCCAGGTGGAGGAGTCTAAGTATCTTGGGGTCTTGTTCACGAGTGATGGGAAGAGGGATCGTGAGATCGGCCGTAGGCTGGGACAGGCGGCAGTAATGCGGTCACTGTACCGGACTGTAATGGTGAAGAGGGAGTTGAGCCAAAAGGCGAAGCTCTCTGTTTACTGGTCGATCTACATCCCAACCCTCACCTATGGTCATGAGCTGTGGGTAATGACCGAAAGAACGAGATCGCGAATACAAGCGGCGGAAATGAGCTTTCTTCATCGGGTGGCGGGCTACACGCTGTGAGGAGTGAGGAGCTCGGTCATCCGGGAGGAGCTCAGAGTGGAGCCGCTACTCCTCCGCATTGAGAGGAGCCAGCTGAGGTGGTTCGGGCATCTGATCCGGATGCCCCCTGGACGCCTCCCAGTGGGGGTGTTCCAGGCACGGCCTACTGGGACAAGACCCCGGGGTCACCCTAGGACCCGCTGGAGGGATTATGTCTCCAAGTTGGCCTGGGAGCGGCTTGGGGTCCCCGGGAATGAGCTGGAGGAAGTTGCGGGGGACAGGGTCATCTGGGATTCTCTGCTCTCCCAACTGCTACCGCGACCCTGTTTGGACTAGCGGGCAACGATGATGGATGGAAATAAATAAATAGAATTTATGAGTTGCACAAACATGTTTTGTTAGCCTAATTAAAAAATGACAGTTATTCTAGCTCAAGTTTTCATTACACTTTACTTATTTATTTATTTTTTTTTTGGTAACCAGTTTTCTCTTTTTTTTTTTTTTTTTTTTTTTTTTAAGTAAACTCTACTTCTCCAGGTTTACAGTGTCCCATTTTCTTCATATCTTCTCATCATCATTTTTAAACTCCAGTTTTGGAAACTTTTATTTTAGACTTTCTCCTTCCTTATGGAGGTGAATTATATTATATCTAAATGAATGCAAATATGCAAAACACCTAAATGTTACATTCTACATGACTTTCAGACCAGCTTTGGACCATTTGAGTATGCAGGACAGTCGGGTGGGGATCTAAAGCTGGTCTGAAGGTATTCTGTACTTGGGTGCTATGATTTCTCACTAGTTTAAGGGGAATTTTGCCATTGCTCTGTAAAGCGTGTCCAACCTAGCGTCAGCCGGCAGCCGCTATGAAAGAGTGCGTTTGTGGGCTGAACATGGACAGGTCAGCTGTTGGTGATGGTGGTTAAATCTGACTGCGCGAATCAAAAATCACCAGTTCAGCAGCACTAACATTCAGCCAAGCATCAGCTAATGCTAACTCAGCTCATCTGATGTACTGAACAAGCCTCTCGGACCGAAACGACACAATGATGTGTGCACTCGCCACTCGCAGCGTGGGTGTAGCGCTCAAACACTCATTTTACGATAGAGAGAGAGAGAGAGAGAGAGAGAGAGAGAGAGAGAGAGAGAGAGAGAGAGAGAGAGAGAGAGAAGAGAGAGAGAGAGAGAGAGAGAGAGAGAGAGAGAGAGAGAGAGAGAGAGAGAGAGAGAGAGAGAGCGCACTTCAATATTATGCAATCTAGAGAAGAGGAGAGCCAGAAGTGTTATTCAACTGCACGGAAAATAGTATGATGTCCCAAAAAAGGCCAGAAATAGAGAAGAGCGAGAGAGAATGAGAGGAAGAGCGAGAGAGAATGATAAAGAGAAAGAAAGTGACACCAACTGAGGGCACCCATAGGCTTAAAGGGCCCATGTCATCCTCACTTCTTGTAAGGTTTGTAACAGCTCACTTTCTAGTGCATTCAGTCCATATATGGAAACCAAGTTGCAAAAACAGCCCATTTTGAATTTAGTGTTTTTGTGATGTCACAAAAATCAGACAAGCTGTGTTTACATGCAAAGACTTGCCAATCTGATTAAATACATTCCGATTATAGATTCAGACCGAGGTGTTTATATTCTCACTCTACTCAACAATCTGATGAAAATCTTTGTTTACATGATCACTACAAGGAATCAGATGCAAAATTACACACACGGGTAGAGAACCACTTAGTGTAGATGTTACCATGACAACTAGCATCACATGAGTCTAGTCAGAGTGAGATGAGCAGCAGTGAGCAGTGCTTGTTTTTAATTGCTTTAAAAAGATAGATAGATAGATAGATAGATAGATAGATAGATAGATAGATAGATAGATAGATAGATAGATAGATAGATAGATAGATAGATAGATAGATAGATAGATAGATAGATAGATGGATGGATGGATGGATGGATGGATGGATGGATGGATGGATGGATGGATGGATGGATGGATGGATGGATGGATGGATGGATGGATGGATCTTCGTCTTTTAAAGACTTAAACTTTCCGATGGGGAATGTAATCAGATACAGGCATTTACACAGATATTAGTCTTCTATTTAACGGACTATTTACAGGATTAACCACCTCCATCAATCACATAGAAATAGTATTCTGAATGGAGTCAATCGGGCTAGACTATTCCGACTGAGGTGTTTACATGGACATCTTCTATCCCAGTGGAGTTATGAGTCAGATTATTAATGGATTATTGGGCTGCAAGTAAACATGGCTACACATTGGCACATATCCACCTATTCAGCCTTCAATAGTTTAGCTCTGCATATTTACACTGAGGTTGTAACAAAGCAATCAGAAAATCACTGATCATTGAGTTACATATCAGTCTTAAAAGGCACAGCCAGTTTAATTCCACGTGATCAAGAAAGTTTTGAAATTGTCATGTAATTTTGAATTACATGTGTTTTTGATACATAAAACCAAATAAAGGTTTTTAGTGGACCTCAGGATGGAAATTGCAGGCAAAACATTACGAGCATGAGGTTCTGGTGGCCTGTCTGCTTTGATCATCTGGCCTGTCTGGTGCAGTTGCTCTCTGATCAAAGCTAGACACACCTGTCCATTAAATGTACTCGGCCAGGGCGTGTTTGGTGTCTGAAGTTTGCTTCTTCAATTTTGCACTGGAGCTGCAAGTAATGCAAGCTTAATACCACCAATTAGCAGCATGTAAACTCAAACCAATTGGATTTGCCGAGTCATCTCATATAAGCTTGCTTATTTGCTTGTTTTCTCAAAAAAATAAATAAATAAAAATACACATACAAAAGTACGTAGCATTCATAAAACAGCTGTAGCAGCCAGATGGAAGTCTTGATTTGAATTCTGAATACCAATTTTTGTCCATGTTTATACACAACGGTGTGTTAAACAGTGTCAGAAACCACATGAGCAAGCCTATCAGAGATTATATAACACATGCACAGTGTTTAACGCAGGGGCGTTCCTCTGTTACTGTGGTTCTGAAGGGGGCAATAGAGGACGAATCAGACTGAATCTGTTATTCCAACAGCCTCAACAACTAAACATTGACAGAGGAGAGTGAGGTGCTTTACCTCTTCTGTTAAATGGAAAAGTGATAATGTCTTATTTATATGTTTATGTAAGCCGACTCAATTGCTCGTCTGCTATGGCAGTTGAAAGAGCACGTTGGTGGCACAAGACCACTTGGTCAGGCTTGGTTGGCTTTCATGATAGCGCCCCTTGCTATAATGATGAGATTGCAGCTCGCGCTTGCGTTGCGTTATGAAATGCGTTGTGCATTTTTGAATGTAACTATGTGTGAAAACCCAGTCTGTGCAGCTCAAAGCATCTGCATTCGCGTCCTTGCAGGAGGTATGTGCTAATGCTTAACCACAGCCACACTAGACCTTTGTGGTTTGCATCACCTTGCACCAGAGGCTGGACCGGAAGACTGGAGATGAAAAATAAAAAAATAAAAAAAATCACCCATGTCGCCAACTATAAACTCTAACAACACAAAACTGAAAAATACATGTGTAATACTCATACTTGTGACAGTATGGTGTGGCACAGAGCGTAGCAAACCAGCATGGTTGGAGGCAGTGAAGTGACTTGGGTGCAGCATCAATTAGCCAAGGAGCTAACATAGCAGTTAGCAGGCTAGCTTACCCACCTCTAATCATCACCTTAGTGGGCAGTTTAGTCTCACGCAAAGACGGCTCACATAAACATATAAATAAGACATTATCACTTTTCCATTTAACAGAAGAGGTAAAGCACCTCACTCTCCTCTGTCAATGTTTAGTTGTTGAGGCAAATCCAAATGCTTTGAGTTTACATGCTGCTAATTGGTGGGATTAAGCTTGCATTACTTACAGCTCCAGTGCAAATCTAAAGAAGCAAACTTCAGACACCAAACACGTCCTGGCCGAATACATTTAATGGACGGGTGTGTTTAGCTTTGATCAGAGGGGCCAGATGATTGAAGCAGTGAAGTGTCTTGGGTGCAGCTTCAATTAGCCAAGGAGCTAACAGTTAGCTGGATAGCTTGCCCGCCTCTAATCATCACCTTTGCTTTAACTCCAAACATGAGCCAACCACCACAGCTCCAGTTCAGTAAGACACAGAAGATGCGAACTAAAGACTTAGTAAAGACTTCACACTCAAACTTGGGTATGAACTTGTGCAAAACCAGTGCAACTCAATCCAGTAGAGTAGATGATGTAAGCATGTCTGAAGGCTCATAGAGTGGTCAGAGGTTAGTGGAAGGTTTGTGAGCTCTGCCTTTGTTGTACGTATGTGTCACTACTATTTTTTACAATTTTATTTAGCCCAATATGATGCAGCAAATCTAAAGCACCAAAACAACATGGAAAACGTTAAAAAAGATCTTTAAAAAGTCAAGGGATGACACACAAAGAGGGTCCAACACAGCAGGGAGACAGCCAGGTAGAGAACTGCAGTGAGAACAGGACAAAGCACAGTCACAGTCTCAGCTTAGTCTAAGATCACCACCTTCACAATCCAGCCTCTAGAACTATTTAGCTCCATGCTACATTCACTGTATGACCCCACCAGCCTTCTTCAGAAAAGTGCTGCTCAGGCGTTCACCCACAGCTTCACTCCATCAGGGGTTTCTCAAGTTAACCTGCATCAGGACCAACCTAAAATCTAAGGACAGGTGTAAAGCCACGTGCGCAACTGCGTATATGTGTACGTCTCGGGAGGCTGTTTGAAGGCCACAGAAAGCTGGGTTTGGTTGTAGGTCCACTAAAAATAGACAAGGATGCAGCAGCGGAGTACAAAGCCCAGCCCAGTCCCTATTACTCATGCTGTCCCGCTGCTGAATGTAGGCTGGACCTGACGTTTGGGGGACGAGACGTTATGAACGACCACGAAAAAGTTCTTCTCACTGTCCTTGTTTGGAAAAGAAAAACTTTACAGTGAGACTTGAAATCGGGTCGAGAGTGTAGCAATAATAGGCTTACAGCACACACACATACACAGAGGAATGGCCCTCTCTTTAATGCCATTGTCAGTACTTGCAGAAACAATGCTTGGCTGGTCTGGAATAATAGCTTCTAGAGGGCGCGAGGGCATCTGGAGAGAGCAATTAATGAAATAAGTTGTCGCAACACGGCTAATCCCATTTGAGTCCAGTAATCCTTTAGCGTGGACGATCGCCTCCTGCAGCGTCACCGGGGGAAGAGTGGACGTAAGAAGTGTCTTACATGACTTACATCATGTGTAATATGAGTGATGGGAGTGCTGTCTATGTAGAGCATGAAGTGCTAAGAAGGCAAAGTGCTGATTAAGAACAGGACACTGTGTGTGTGTATGCGTATGTGTGTGTATGTGTGTGTATGTATGCGTATGTGTGTGTATGCATGTGTGTGAGACACGTTTGGTGCTCGTGGTGTATCCTAAGGTAGAATGACAGATGTGGGGACAACATGTGTACAAAGTGTGGAACAGAGTGAGAAAGTGAGAGGAATAAACAGGTCTGGTACAGACAGTAGAGTCCCTAAATTCTCATGGCTAGAAGTCGTGCAGCAAGAAATAAAAAAAATGACAAAATAATACAGAAATTATGCATAAATATTGTAATTATGCAATAAGAAATGCAGATGTTATGTAGAAGTATACAAATTCTGAAGCAAGAATTGTCCACATCAAGTTAAAATATAGAAACTGTGCTGCAAGAATGAAGAAATTACATAAAATATAGAAATTGTGTAGAAATATGGAACTTGTGCTGCAAGAAAGACAGAAATTAACTAGAACGTAGGCCACAATAATTGTAGAAAGTCTGTAGAAATTCAATCATCAGCCAGAAATGTTAAAATTGTGCTGGAAGAAATATAGAAATCATACAGAAACTGTCAAAATATAGAAATAACGCAGCAAAGAATGTAGAAATTGCACACAAATTCAGAAATAGCAAAGCAAGAAATTGTCTAATAATATAGAAACTGTGCACAAACAAATGCAGAAATGCAGAAATTGGGCAGAAATGTTGAACTGTTCAGCAGGAAACGTAGACATTAAGTAGAAATTATGTACAAGCATTGAAAATGTAATTTAATAATGACAAACATGCAGGAATTGTGTAGAACCTGTGATAAATACATAAATATGTGCATGAATTGTAGAAATGACAAAATACAGAAATTGTTCAGCAAGAAATGTAGAAATTATGTATAAAACTAGAAATTGTGTGGGGATAAATGTTGGAAGCTGGCGGAAATTCAAAAATTGGGCAGAAATGTTGAAATCGTACAGTATGAAATATTGAAATTATGTAGTAACTAACTTCTATACTAAAATATAGAAATAACCCAGCAATTAATGGAGAATTTACATACAAATTTAGAAATGATGCAGCAAGAAATGTAAAAATTGCATTAGAAATACTGAAGGCAGAAATGTACAAATTGTGCAGAAATTTAGGAACTAAACAGTTTAAACTTTACAAACTATAACACTGAAAATGTCATTTAGGATAGACAGACGTAGGAATTCTGTAGAAATTTGTGCAGAAAATGTAGAAATTACATAGAAAATGTTAAAATTATGCAGAAGTTCAGAAAGAATGTGGAAATACAGAAAATTTGCACACAGAATTTTGTCATTTGCACAGGGAGATTCACTCGAAAGAGGCCCTGAATGTTCTGCTGTAACTCCCGTCAGGATGAAACAATCTGAACCAAAAAAAACACTACATACCTTGACGTATGTGTAATCGATTGCACTTGCATGCTGGAAGTGATCTCCATTTTCTGCCTGACAGACGAAGGGGTCCTGGGATCTACACCCAGGAGTTGCAAGCAGAGGTTAAGCGACGCAACGGCCTGCCGCGTCGCTCTGACGCAGGGACATCCCAGCTTGTTCAAAGCTCCATATACACCGAGGAGCACGTTGCATGTTGTTTTGTTCAGATTGCTTCATCCTAGGGAGAGTTATTACAGAATATCCGGGGCCTCTTTCAAGTGAATCTCCCAGTAGTATGTTAGAGGATGGCAAGAACAGACTAAAGCGCTATTATCAGACATAAAGGGAACCAAAAGCTACTTTTTCTGATAAAAGTAGTTCATTCTTTTCCCTCATGCTGTTCACTAATGGCTTTATGGTCCAACTTTAATTATTGTAACTCCTCAAAGAGCCTCCATACTGAACTAATGCTTCTAATGCTTAGCTTACCCAAACACACACACACACACATTGATTTCTATATGACAGGACCTCCCTGATAATGTTCCACTGTATCTCTAATCTATAATTCATGAAAAAGCCCTCATTCCAGTGATGCTCTGGCAACACGGTAACTCAATATGGTCATAAAGCCTGTTGAATTGAATTAACAGCAGATAGGTAGAGGCACACAGAGCACTAGCCTCCATATCTCCTCCCAGCTTCTGTCAGCACACCACAGCACTCCCCAAAGATCAATCAGATTACATAACACTGCAGAGAGAGAGAGTCTAAGAAAGGGAGAGAGGGGCTGCAGTGATGGAGAGGGTGCAGAGAAACAAGAAACAAAGTAAGACTGGAGGGAGACGTGGCCAGCAGAAAGAGGATCAGGGATGCAGGGTTTAGTAGGGAGGTGAGCAGAGAGAACAAAGGATCAGGGAAAACAGAGATCAGCGTAGACAAGGAGAACCAAAAGAGGTAAAAAGGACAAGCACTGATCTCCTCAAGGTCTCCTTCAAAGACATAAATCACATCTTATAATAGAGTGACTGTTTTATTGATTGACGGATTGATTGGCTGACCAAAATGCGCAGTATAAAGCCAATTTATAAATGGTATCTGCTGGCCACAAGTCATGTTAGCTTTCAGTGCTATACCACAACACCAGTGTCTATTTACTGTTCACAACAGTCGCACGGTTTCGTGGAACTCTCCCCATTATTCCCGTCTTTACTGCCGACCAAAACAAGATGACCCAAAACACCTCTGGAAATCCTCATTTTTAGTTAATATAATAATCCCACTTACTGTATTTAAAATCTGTAAGTACTGTTATACACTCTTAAAAAGATGGTTCTTCAAGAGTTCTTTAGTAAAGACAACGGCTCTACATAGAACCATGAACACTCATAGAACCATGTGCATGCTTAATGGTTCTTTAGTCTGATGCATATCATGTTACATAAACTTATATATATATATATATATATATTATATGTGTGTGTGTGTGTGTGTGTGTGTGTGTGTGTGTGTGTGTGTGTGTGTGTGTGTGTGTGTGTGTGTGTGTGTAGGGTTTTTAATAGTTACAAACTTGAAAAAGGTTCTATATAAAACCATACACAACACATTCTCCATCAATCTAAAGAACCATTTCACCTTGCGGGGAACCCTTTAAGTATGCAAATGGTTCTTTGGGCGTTCATGGATCTGTATAAAACCACTGTCTTCACTAAAGAACCCTTAAAGAACCATCTTTGTAAAGGGTGTAGTACTCATTACTTGTTGCAAGTTTTGTTTGGAAACCTAAGGGTTAACATCTTGAACCATCTAGTATCCAAGCAGTCGGTTAGCGCAGGGGTCGGCAGCCCAAACGTTAAGAAGAGCCATTTTGTCCTTTCAACAAAAATCAAAGCACTTTGAGAGCCACAATATTTTACCATCCTGGCTGTAAATATGTCTCAGTATGAGCTGATGTACTAATACTGGCAAAAAATACAATATAAACGAAAATCCAGACTTTGCTCTGCTTTAAGAGCTCAGCTATAGCCACTGTTCTCGCATCTCCAGCAGGAAACTTTTCCTCTTCTTTGGTGCCTGAGGCCACAGAATGGAACATCTGCACAAGTTAAGGTGTAACAGGAAAATTCTAACAAGTAGCTGGTGAACGAGAAGCCGACTTCAGCCTCATGACTTTAGTGTTTGACAGTTTCTCGTTGCAGATGGGAACCAGCTGGAGTGAATATAAATGCAAATAAGTCAATTCATCACCAAACTATCGATGCTCGTATTAAATATTTCTATTTGCCTTTTTGTTAGCTCCTAGCTAGGCAAGACTGTTGTCTGCATCCTTCAGGATTAAAAGGAGAATTAGAAGATACAGGCTAAATTAAGTCCAGAGTTTAAGGTCATGTATTGCCAAAACTGTGTTAGAATGATCAGCAGAGCTTAGGAGGATTATTTTATTTTTGCCTAAAAATCATAATTCCGCTGTGAAGCCGCAGCAGGGCAGATTCTTGTTCGAAGTTTCCCGTTCCACCTTAAATGGTACAGCAGTTACATTCAGGCATCAAAACTGCTGGACTATTTAAGGTGGAATAGGAAACTTCAAACTGAGACATTGGCATTTCATTAGTGTTTTTTTTTATGCTTGTTATGAAGAAAATGACCATAATACATTGAAGTGAAATTAAACCACGATAACACAGCGGCTACTGCAATTTTAACGGAGAAAATTCTCACACTTGTGAGTTTCTTTGTTTGCTTGTGCAGCCACCTTGTTTTTCTTTTTTTCCCTCATACCACTTTATTTGGAGTGAGTCTCTAAAAACTCCATTCGGAGGGCTGTGTAGCCCTAACACTTCGCCCTACCCCTCTGTCTCAACTAAAATTGGGACGCCCTACCCCTAGACATGAACGCGCAAAACAGAGGGCTAAGGGCTAAGTGGTAGGGGCGAGGGGCGAAATGGGATTGGGCCCAAGTCTTGCTGGGTTTATTTGCAAGGACCTTCGCCCATACAGCGTAGTCAAAAATGAATAGGACTTTAGTCTGGCACTGCTGTGTCCTACCATTAGATATTTTAAGCTCAGAACTGTTCTGCTTTTGGCAGTTTCTGGCTGTTTTGGGGGCAGTCGTTGGCTGGAGTTTAGGGATCCAGCCTCGTGACCGGAAAGTCGCCGGTTTGATCCCCAGAGCCGACAGTCCATGACTGAGGTGTCCTTGAGCAAGACACCTAACCCCCAACTGATCCCCGGGTGCTGCGGACTGGGCTGCCCACCGCTCCGGGCAAGTGTGCTCACTGCCCTCTAGTGTGTGTGTGCTCACTAGTGTGTATGTGGTGTTTCATGTCACAGATGGGTTAAATGCGGAGGTGAAATTTCCCCGTTGTGGGACTAATAAGGGTCACTTAATCTTAATCTTAATTAACTTAATCTTTTACATTGGAACGATGACACACTCAGTCAGTGTATGTGTGTTAAAGAGTCAAGAAGCTGAGCTACGAAACATAAAAACATCATTTCTGCTATTTGCTTATTTATTATGAGAATTTTATTTTCTTCAGTTGCACAGATATCATGATGCATCATAGAAGATTATCTTGCAATTTATCGAGCATCACAGAATCACAGTATTGTGATATCACTATCGTGGGCAATGTATCATGATAATATCGTACCGTGAGATGCCCTGTGATTCCCACCCCTAGTTAACAGTGCGCCAGAAACTACATAAACAAGCTTACTAAAGATTACTCTACATTTATCCAGTCAATGAGAAATTGTGTCCTTCAGACTTTATTTTTCTGCACCTTTAAGTGGCAAACTGTTATTAGCTCAGTGCATCTATACAGCTTCCCTCTCCGTTCACCTCTCCAGCTATCACCATCCCACATCGCTAACACCTCATGAGCCGAAGAAGGTGTGTTGGAACAGAGAAACAGATAAATGGTGTAGCTAAGGCCCCCCCGGGACTGAGGTTTGGAAAACTTGCTTGACACACCCGATTCAACAGCAGCAGTCTGGAAAATAAGACACAAGCAGGCGAGGGATGAAGCCGAGAGAGCCAGGGCAGAGGGAGGAGAGAAACAGACGCTGATTAATTACAAACTAAATGGAAGCACTTTCGTCATCATTTACCTCCCAATGGAAGAGACCATGGAGCTGCCAATAGCGAGTAAACAGCAGCCATCTGACATGTCTACACTTTGAGCAACACAGAGACCGAAAAGAGCACACAGCTTTTTCCACCGGAGAGGCAGCGTGGAGCTGAGAGCAGTTCCTCTGGACCAGTGTGTTTGTGTCCGTCCTGCCACATACGGCGTAATCAATCAATCAATGTTTTATTGATCTTGCCTCCCTCGTGCTACACACTGACCTTCGTGGCTTCAAACGCTTCAAACACTGAATAGCGCAGCAACTGAGGACCAAGCAAAGAGCAGGTCGCCAGGTGCGCTACACAACATAAAGCCAGTGTAGGCCAGTGCTATTGCTTTATTACTGTTTATTTACACACAGCTGACTGAGCTCTCTGGACAAAAAGGCAGATTTATAATAAATAAATTAATAGTGCTTGATGGCTGGCATTTAATGTTAGTTGTTAACACTAGCATTATTCTTAGCAGCATTAGCACTGCATGTTTTAGAGTTTATCATATTTTTAGCACCGTAATAGTGTCCACAATAAATGTATCACTAAGGGCTGCGATAACAGAGTAGATCTAATAACATTGCACACGCAGCGTGAGAGTGATTGGTGGGAATGTAGTGCTAAGAGTCAGGCGAATTTTAGAGCAGTGGCGAGCTCTCATTTACATAGTGCTAGATTAGCGCTCACTTAAATACTGGGGAATTAATGCTGCAGATGTAGTGACCTAACCACTCGGTTATAGAGCTTACAAAGCAGAGCAAGCACAGTATCTTTAACTATTAACCTGTAAAAATATCTAATCACTATTCTCAGTCCTAGAGTTGTATGTAAATTTTACACTTTATTAGGAACACCTGTTCAATTTCTTGTTAACACAAATAGCTAATCAGCCAATCACATGGCCACATTTAGGCATGTAGAGGTGGTCAAGACAACTTGCTGAAGTGCACACACACACACACACACACACAAGTATTGGGACATCTACACCTACAGGAGCTTTTATGACATCCCATTCTTAATTTATAGGCATTAATATAAAGTTGCTCCCCCTTTGCAGCTATAACAGCTTTCTACAAGATTTTGGAGAGAGCCTGTGGGAATTTTCGCCCATTCATCCAGAAGAGCACTTGTGAGGTCAGACACTGACATTGGACGAGAGATCCTGGCTCACAATCTCTGTTCTAGGTCATCTGTTCTAGGCTGAGGTCAGGGCTCTGTGATGGCCAGTCAAGTTCTTCCACACCAAACTCACCTAGTCATGCCTTTATGGACCTTGCTTTGTGCACTGGGGTTCAGTCACGCAGGAACAGAAAAGGCTCTGCCCCAAACTGTTCCCACAAAGCTGGAAGTGTACAATTGTCCAAAATGTCTAAGTCTGTAATGTCAAAGTCTGTACCTGTTGCTCTCCCAGACAGAGACCCTGTGTTAATCATAATTTATCGCTTCTCATATCGTCATCCCACCATTCAGCAGCTTAACCGAATATCGCTTTGTCACTATGTCCATATAGTGCAGCCCAAATGTGTTTGAACGTTCTTAATTATCCCAGTTCATCAAGACTGAATAAGACAAAACAGCCTTCAATGTCTCTGAGCTTACCACTACTGAGACAACTACTGAGACAAGGACACTTCTGTAAAACAGCTAAACTTGTCTTTTATTCTGGAAAGTGACCTTTATGATTCTCTAATAAAGAGAAAATGCTGGTCTTAATCTCACCTAGCCAGTCATTGCGCACGCTCCTCTGGAATCACAAGCTCTCTGCATACAGATCGCTCCTTAAACAGACAGCAGGACTGACTAATGGCCATCTTTAAGTAGCCGACCTTAACAATGCCAACATGTCACACGTTGGCTAACCTGTCGTGTCTGGGACAACCCGAAGGAAGACGAATTGGGCAATCAGGACTCGCAGCCAAACGGAACGACAGGAGGCGAAGCGTGCATCACGCACCACCAATCGAAATCACAGACATGCAGAAGGGCAACCAACTGGGTGGAGAACGGCATTATTTATTATTCCTCTATACGGTGACGCTAATTGCTCTGTGTTCAATCTTGTGTTTGACAGGCCTTCAGCTACTAAAACCATCCATCCATCCATTTTCTAAGCCGCTTCTCCGTCAGGGTCGCGGGGGGGTGCTGGAGCCTATCCCAGCGGTCTTCGGGCGGAGGGCAGGATACACCCTGGACAGGTTGCCAGTCCATCACTCACACACTCACACCTAGGGGCAATTTAGCATGTCCAATTGGCCTGACTGCATGTCTTTGGACTGGAGGAAACCGGAGAACCCAGAGGAAACCCACGCAGACACGGGGAGAACATGCAAACTCCACACAGAGAGGACCCTGGTCGCCCGGCCGGGGAATCAAACCCAGGCCCTCCTTGCTGTGAGGTGACAGCGCTACCCGCCACGCTACCGTGCCGCCCAGCTATATCTATATCTATACTATATGTGTATCTATACTGTCTACACCAGAGTTCTTAATCCTGTGCTAATAGCACTGACTGAACTTGGCAGAGATCTGCTGATCGAATGTGGGTTTGCGGGGTGACTGTTAAAAAAGTAAAAGACAGAAACACTGGACCAAAAACAACTGTAGCTGATGAGTTTTCAACAACTACAGATGCTTGTGCCGTTCAATACACTGCTCGGGTTTTGCTTGATTTTTTTAGAGGTTAAACTGCAGGGTTTCTGCCTCTTGCTAGTGAATCTCCTGGCTGGATGTTGGCTGCCGAAATTGACAAAACACAGTAGATATTCATCATGTTTAAATGAATACAGCTACAGATCACTCCAACTGAAAAGCCTCATTAAAAAGAGCAAATGAAAATGCAGTTTTAAGCAACATCACAAATCCCACTTACTGAAAATGTCCAACTTTATAAGCCTACAAATACCCACTGGGTCTAATCTATAAACAGCCATTTGGAATAACGCATGAATGAAACTTCATGTTTTGTCATTTTTTTCTATCCTGCTTATATTAAAACAATAATCCACTTGAGGTCGTGCATTACATTGATTTTACTAGGCTTATTTCACCAAGAAAACAATACATTCGCTGCCACTTACGACAACTTAAAAACAGAATACACAACAATCCAAAACTGAAAGAAGTACACTGGCTGCCAGTATCTTTTAGGATCGATTTTAAACTTATTTTACTTGTTTTTAAGGCTCTGAATGGCCTTTAAGCATCTGCATATCTCACAGAATGCCTGCCTATGCACCACCATACTGGCCTTCTGCAGATACGCTCTGTAAAATAGAGAAAACATGGACTCAGTTATTCTGCTTCTAAACTGTGGAACTCAATTGACCTTTTATATGACAGTCAAACTCATTGCACAATTTTGAGAAAAAAATGTAAACATTTCTGGTTGCCAAGCAACATAGCTGTCAAAAATTAGTCCATGTACAGCAAAATAGTTTTAATACAGAGTATATCAAGTGTTTTACAACAGCCTGAAAAATAGCTCAGCCAATCAGATTTGAGAACCGTGGCCGTGTATTTTTAGAACAGTGTGCTGTGTGGCTGCGCAGATTCGGAGACAATCATCTCCCTCATCTTCCTCTCAGAAAAGGTCAATTTTGAGTTCAGTGTGTTTGTGTTTGTGTATGTGTGTGTTTGAGTGGACAAGCCTCTTCACTCAGAACCAAAAGGTCAGCTTCAAAGCTCGACACACTTCAAAGAATCAAACACGCAGAGTTTCCACCTCTGTTCAGACGGAGGGGGTCAAGGGGGGGCGTGCTTTAGTAAACACACACACACACACACACACACACACACACACCTGGTCAACAGGACCGTAAAGACCCCAGCACATAAAAAAAGCCAAAAGAAGTTTGAGGGAACTTAGTTTTTCAGAATGTTTTTGATTTTTGGTTGAATTTTTCAAGATAATTAAATATTTATGATGAAAACAATGCGAGTCAAAGTGGTTTGGTGGGAAATGCTCTGTTACAGAAAAACGTCAGTCTGTTCACAGTGGTGGTGACAGGAACTAGACATCTGACATTTAATGTCTCTATGTAACGCGGAGCGAGGTAGCGGACGCATGTGCGGAGGTAAGCGACTTTTATTGAGGGCAAATCAAAATCGAGACAGTCCAGGGTCATAGAGCCAACACGGATAGAACGGGGGGCAGGCGTATCATAAACCAGAATAAACAGCAAACAGAGATTCAAACAACAAACAGAGACCGATACAACACAGGGCTTAAATACACAGGGCTAACGAGGGTGAAAACAATCAGGGGAGGAGTTACCAAACAAGGGGCAGGACTTAAACCAGAACGCACAATGACAGGACTGGGAGGGGCCAATCGTGACACTCTAAAAGCTCCTCAAAGTAAGTTACAAGAAATGCTTATGAAAAGTGTCTGATATCTGAAACTTGCTTTGCAATAACTTTGTCCAAATATTTTGGCCTAAAATTGTAACTGTTCTTTAAAGCGTATTCATGCCAGCCTTGAAAGGCAAAACAGAAAACAGAGAAAACAACATTCCATATAAGGTTCACTGGTGGTTTTGTATAGTAAATAAATTGACCATATCTATGCTGTAGACATGGTGACCCCTGGTTCCCATCACCACCACTGTTAGGAAATCTGCGTTTTTGTACAATGAACAAGCAATGACCATGCAAGAATTTTGAAAAGTTGTTGGAATTGGCCTTTTACATATCAAAGACTGAGCAGTTTAGGGGGAAAATGTGTAAATACATGTGATGTTACTACTTTAGAGTATTTATGAAGGGATTATAAAGTGTTCAGTAATGTTAGTAGGTCAGACACCTTATCATAGGTAGGTAGGTAGGTAGATAGATAGACAGATAGATGGATAGACAGACAGACAGACAGACAGACAGACAGACAGGTTTTCGGATGGATGGAAGGATAGATAGACGGATACCTGCAAATGTAGCAGAGATACTGCTGAAATGATAATGATCACAAACACCAGCCACTTTTGGAAACAATACTTTTTAATGTCCACGTACTTTCCGAGGCCACTGTCCACACAGTGTAATGGATCAATATCAGCTGTGACTTCACCACTCAACCTAACAGACTGCACTGAGACACAGATCACAATACGATTGTCATGTCTTATTACATCATCAGAAACACGGCATTACAGTGTGAGTGTGTTCGTAACACTAATAACGAAGTATGAAGCATGACATGCAGTGTGAGATAATGTGTGCGTGTTTGTGTGAGATGACAGCCACCCACGGAACTCTCCGGACTGGAGCCGGAGAGGTATTTTAGATAGCCTCATCCTCACCGAAGAGATAAGACAGCTCTATTCATCCACGTCTGCAGAGAGAGAGAGAGAGCGGGAGAGAGAGCGAGAGAGCAAGAGAGAGAGGGGGGGGGGGGGGGGGGTTGTTGGGGGGGTGACTCCGACTGCTAGGTGGCCTGATCAACATGCTGGCAGAGTTTACCCAGAATGCCTCATCTCACTATGGGCGGCACCTCAGATGACCAGATGGAGGCCGATAGAGCGACTCAATAAACTTCACACACAATCAGACCATAGCTCATACACATGCACGCACACACACACACACACACACACACACACACACACATATACACATATACAGAGTGAAGCCTGGTCCACAAGACCGAAAAGCATTTATATGGTATTTATTTATATATATATATAAATATATATATATATACACACACACACACACACACACACACACACACACACACACACACACACACATATATATATATATATATATATATATATATATATATATATATATATATTAGGGGTGCAGGAAAAAATCGATTCTTAGATACATCGCGATGCGGATCTGAATCGATTCACAAATGTCAAAAATCGATTTTCTAAATTTAAATTTATAACACAACGTTGACGGAATGCAAAAGGTGGAACTTGGAAGTGCTGATGTGCAGCGCCTGGACAGTCTGTGACGGCACATAACAAAAACACATGGATGAGCGAGAAATCCGACCGGCTCTGCATTAAAGCAAGCAAAATTTATTTATATAGCACTTTTTACAACAAATGTTGTCACAAAGCAGCTTTACAGAACAATCAGTATTCAGAAAAGAAAAGAAAAGAAAAGAAAATCCAGGTCCAAGCCCCCATGAACAAGCCAGTGGCGATGGTGGCAAGGACAAACTCCCTAAAAGAGGAGGAAACCAGGTTAGATCAGGAGTCACAGCCCAAATGTTAAGAAGAGACATTTTGTCCTTTCAACAAAATCAAACCACCTTGGGAGCCACAGCATTTGATGTCCAGTATGTCTCAGTGTGTGCTAATATTCTAGTATAGGCTAAAAAATTATGAACTAAAACGCAGACTTGCTTTGCTCTGCTTGAAGCTTTAGCTCAGCTATAGCCGCTTTCCTCCCGTCTCCGCCAGAAAACCTTTCCTCAGAAGTAGAGCAGCTTATTGTAAATTGCCTCTCAGCGTTCGGCTGTTTTACGAGTCTGAAGTCCCTTCTTATTCTCCAGCTTCTTGTTCGAATTTTTCCGGTCCATGCAACACCATTTAAGGTGGAACGGGAAAATTCAAAAGAGAAGCGACTTCTGCTTCACCACTTTTTAGTGTTTGACAGTCTCTCGTCGCTGATTTAACATTCCAGGAAACCAACTAAGGTGCTTATAAATGCGAATAAGTCTCCAAATTTTCGTCTTCGCTAAATCTCTCCCTGCCTTTTCATAGCTACTAGCCAGGAGTGACTGTGCTGCTAAATGACCTGCAGTCTCGGTGAGAAACAGGGCTTTCGCACTGTGTTGCTCACGTCCCGTCTCGCAGATCCTGACTCTCTACAACACGACCAAATCTGGAGTTAAGAAACCAG
Source organism: Pygocentrus nattereri (assembly GCF_015220715.1). Classification (NCBI taxonomy): domain Eukaryota; kingdom Metazoa; phylum Chordata; class Actinopteri; order Characiformes; family Serrasalmidae; genus Pygocentrus; species Pygocentrus nattereri. The sequence continues at coordinate 36,186,015 of NC_051223.1, forward strand.
GCAGGACGGCTGTAACGTGCTGCGTGGACATCCACTATCACCGGATCTTACTTCACCGTAACGGCGCATTTATCACAGATGTGATAAAGCACCAAGTCATCACACAGTGAGAAGAAAAAGAGATCCTGTATAGAAAACAAGATGCATCGATAATCAATTTATAATCGCATCGCAGCCTCTGAGTGAGGTGCCAAGAGATTCCCACCCCTAATATATATATATATATATATATATATATATATATATATATATATATATATATATATACACACATATACATACACACACACACACACACACACACACACACACACTCCAACCAAGCTCCCAAGTTAAACACTAATAAAAACAAAGTGATAATGATTAATTGAATAATTAATACTCGTATTAATTAACACTACAGAAATTATATTTGATGTTTTACTTTATGAACTTCATTATTTTTGCAAATATACGTTCATTCCACATTTCATGCCTGCAACATGTTTCAAAATATTGAGCATGTTTACTCCGTGTTACAGCATTTAATAAACGTTTTGGGACTGAAGACACAAACTGATCGAGTTTTGAATTTTTTTTTGCCATTCTTCTGTTATACAAGTCTAGAGCTGTGTAACTATATGGGTCCTTCAATGTTGGATTTTGAGCTTAACATTTACCAGAAACACATTTTCAGTGGGAGACAGCCCTGGACTGCAGGCAGGTCAGTCTAGCACCTGTACTCTCTGATTACGCAGCTGTGCTGTTGTAACACATGTACAATGTTCCTTGGTGTTGTCATGTTGAAATAAGCATGGGCTTCCCTGAAGACGAAAGCATCTAAAAGGCAGCATCTTCTTCTTCTTCTTCTTCTTTCGGCTGCTCCCTTTAGGGGTCGCCACAGTGGATCATCTGCCTTCATCTTGCCCTATCCACTGCCTCCTCTACTTTCACACCAACCATCTCCATGTCCACCTTCACTACATCCATAAAACTTCTCTGAGGTCTACCTCTTCTCCTTCTACCCGGCAGCTCCATCTCCAACATTCTTTGCCCAATATCTCCACAATTCCTCCTCAACACATGTCCAAACCATCTCAACCTGGCCTCTCTGGCTTTATCTCCAAACTGCTCCACCTTCACTGTCCCTCATTTCTAATCTTCTCCATCCTTGTCACTCCCAACGAAAATCTCAGCATCTAAAAGGCAGCATATGTTGCTAAAAATGTGTTAACGCTGCTTTGCATGTTACCCACTAACCGAGTTAGGAAGAAGTCACCCAGTTGCAAGTAAAAAAAATTCTCAAGTCTTGACACTCGAGTCAACTCCCAAGTCAAGACAGTTGAGTCTTGATTCAAGTTTTCTTAATTTTCTGAAATGTTTACTTGCAAACCACAATGCACTTTTCCACTGTGTATCAGCCTACTGTACATCATCTCAAACCCAGAGAAGACGGCAGCGTTTCTCAATGTTGTTGACATATGACTTCCACCAATCGACAGTGTTTACTGACAACAGTTTTGATGACATTTTGATGATAATCTTTTCATGATATTATGCACTGTAGAGGGTGACAAACCCAAAATCCTTATACATTTCTGGAGGAGGAGCAATATTTCTAAACAGTTGGATTTTTTGATGACGTATTTTTGGCAAAGTGGTGAGTCTCAACCCATCCTTGCTTACAAAGGGCTCGGCCTTTCCTGGCTGCTGTATTTATATCTAAGCAGGACTGCATCACCCCTTTAAGATGTTTTTTTGAACATTTCACAATGTTCCTTTTCCTTTTTTGGAATGTGTTGCATGCATCGATTTTAGAATGAGTTTATATTTAGAAATATATGAAATAATATGAAAATCATGGCCAATGAGGCATCTGGGTGCATCCCATCAGAGTAAAGTGGACAAAGACAAAAGAGGGGCTTAAATGTGCAATTACAGGGCTTATACATTTCATGGATTGTGATTTTTGGGTTTATACACACATGGCCAATGGCCAAAAGTATGTGGACACCCTCCTAATTACTGGGCCCAGGTGTGTCAGCCACTCTCATTGCTAACCAGTGTATAAAATCAAGCACTTAGCCATACAGTCTCCATAGACAAACACTAGCAGTTGTTATGACCCCCATCGTAACTGCCCTTCTTTGTTTCTGTCTGTGGTCATTTTGTGTGTTTTTCCATTGTTGTGTTGTGTGCAGGTGCATGACTCTGACTTGATCTGGAAGAACTTCTGTCTAGACCAGCCCAGCACTCCTCACTTCTATCTGCTTTGCTTTGCTGCTATTGTTAAAATTGTGACTGTTTATGCTTTGAGAGCTTGGGAAAGTAGAGGACAGGGGACAGAATGGGTAGTACTGTAGAGCTCAAATGACATTAACAGTCACACGGTCACAGGATGTCACGTTTGCCACGAAATTTCTGCCCTGCTAGGCCAACTGTAAATGGGGTTGTTGTGAAATTGAAGCATTCAGGAGTAACAACTCAACCATAGAGCAGCAGACCACACAAAACTGTTTCTCGATGCAACATCACCACAAGAACTGCATGTCAGGAGCTTTATAAAAGCGTTTCCAAGAACTGTGTACCAGGAGCTTTACACCACTCCAGCCGACACTTGGCACTGCGCCTAATGATCTTGTGTGCAGCTGATCAACTATGGAAACCCCTTTCACAAAGCTCCTGACGCACAGTTCCATGGCTGATCGGCTGCACACAAGATCATTACGTGCAATGCCAAGTGTCAGCTGGTGTGGTGTAAAGCATGCCCCGGAATCTGCCCCGGAATCTCTCTGGGATCATAGCAGTTAGATGAATTTGGGTTTGGCAGATGACAAGAGAACCCTACCTACTGGAATGCATAGTGCCAACAGTAAAATTTGGTAGAGGAGGGATAATGGTCTCTTTTTGTACTTCAGGGTTTGAGCCCTTAGTTGCATATAAAAGACATTTTAGACAATTATATGCTTTCAACTTTGTAGTGACAGTTTGGGAAAGACCCTTACCTGTTCTAGCAAGCCTGAGCCCCTGTGCACAAAGCGAGCCCCATAAAGACATGGTTTGAGCAGTTCGGAGAGGAGTCATGACCTTGACCCCACTGAACACTTTTGGGATAAACTGGAACATTGTGAGCCAGGCCTTCTCGCCCAACATCAGTGTCTGACCTCACCAATGCTCTTTTGACTGAATGGGCACCGTTTCCAACAGACATGCTCCAAAATCTTGTGGAAAGCTTCCCAGAAGAGTGGAGGCTGTTAAAGCCACAACGCAAAATAAGAAATGGAGCACGGCAAAGAAACATACAGAGATTCAAAACAACCATTCACCTTCTGTTCAGCCACCAAGTAGCTCAACTTTGCTCTTATAAAATATGCTACTGAACTGCTGCGTTCATCCAGACTGTCTAACACACACACACACTCACAGAATCAGTGCGTGTGTGTGGGGGGGGAGTGGTCTCTGAGCGAGTGCTCACACTGCAGAGGAGGATCAACTGCTGCAGTGCTGCGTGGGTAAGGAAGAGAGGGGGAGAGAGACAGAGGGGGGGGGGGGGCGGGGAGAGATATGTTTATGTGTGAACACATGAAGGATCTCCATCCTGTGTGTGTTTGTGTGTGTTTGTGTGTGTCTACACACCTCAGGCGAAGAATTTCAGCACAGCAGTCAAAATAAGAAATCAGGATCATTGCATAACGGCGTTTTATAAAAAGAGCAATAAACACTTACAGAAATGAACTACAGGCCAGGGTAAACATGGGGTTGAAATAGGGGGAAACATTTCAAATTTCTTTGCATAATTCAACTATTAAGATGTGACCAAAGTCATTCAGAGTGGTTTGGTGTGAAACGGTTCACTGTAGAGACGCTTTAAAGTGGTGGTCATGGAACCAAACGTCACAATATCTGCAACACAAACACAGCCAGTTTATTTACCATCCAAAACCACCAGTGAACCTACACATTTCTCCTGATTTATTTATTTATTTATTTATATGTAATATCAACGATGATAAACGTTTTCTGGAGCACTATTTTGCCTTGCAGGAATAGGTTTTAAAGAACAATTATAACCAGACCAGACCGTTTTTTTTGTCAAAAGTATTGCAAAACTATGTCTCGGTTATCAGACGTTCTTCATAAGCTTTTTATGTGGTGACAGAAACCAGAGGTTGCAATGACAGCGACACAAATATGGTCATTTTATTCATTGTTCAAAACCAACAGTGATGGTAAAATAGTGGTAAGTCTGATGAGTTTAGACTTACATCTTAGCCATAAAACGTCCTGAATGTACCCCAACGTCACAAATGTATGTTAAAAATCTCATGTATGTCGCAGTGTCACATACTGTACATCAATTAGACCTGTTTCATGTAATAATTGTCTATGACGACACTTTTAGAGGTCCTGAACTAACGTCAGACGCCTGGTTCCCATCACCACCACTGTGAAAACGCCTGTAAGTTTCTCTAGAACGGAGCATTTCACACCAAACCAATGGTAACATCAACACTCACTATATCCTATAAAAAAAAACTCTGGATTCCCTTTTCAAATGCTTTTTTTATGGATTTGAAAATGGTATAAATACACTAACCATAACTATAGGTCCATTTGTGGACATTTATCTAAGGGCTCTCAATCACTAGCGTCTAAGCATTGGTCCCGTCATCTGGAGACCAGGAGGTGGATCCCCAGTGATGTTACCGCCATCCATGGACAAGGGTCCAAGAGGGAGTCCAAGAGGGAATAATTGGCCTGCGCCCCACCACCTCCACCCCCATCACCACACAGCACTACATAAACCAACACAGGCATCTGTTAGCTGACCAAGGAGAATTAGCAGTTAGCATTCTCCTCCAAGCACACTTAGCTGTCCAGTGACGTTGACAGCAGCAGGTTTGAAGAGATGTAAAGGTGCGTCACGTGACTCGAAACAGGCTTTTTAGCTTTCACAAGCCCAGTTTGGTGTGACAGCAGGAGACCTAGCTAACAGGAATTAGCCACAACTAAAACGGGTAGAAAACCCAAGTAAAAACGAAAAGAAAAATGTGAAAATGAACTGCAGATGAAGCAAAAGCTAATTAAGAAAAATATCCACACAGAATGGGGGGAAGCTCCGGGCCCAGCGGCACAAAATTCAGACAAAAGCAGCTCAAGACTGCATAAAGTACAAGCCACTTTCCCAACAAGCAAAGAACAGCTAACTACTTTAAAATCCAACGCTTTGTCCTCTTGGGTATGAAGATTAACCCATTTCATCCAGAATGCCCCATCCATCCATCCATCCATCCATCCATCCCAGCAGTCTTCGGGCGGACCAGAATGCCCCACTTAACTAAAATGGAATTGATTTTTCTAGAGAAACTTTTGGCCTTCTGGATGTTCTAGATGTCACTGACAGCTAATAGTGCTTTAGATGTCAAATCCTAGTGTACAATTTCTATTCATTTGCTTCGTTCAATAAACTTTTAAAAAACTTTAACTTTTGCACAGGTCACATTTTATATTTTTTTCCCCCAATGTGTTAAATTCAGTAAATAATCTGCAATTATGCATTAAAATGTGCAGTAATCGTGCAGTAAAATGTGCAGAAGTATGTTCTCCGTAAAGGAGCTCATTTTCACTTAGAAAATCGACAAAACTTTATTTGACCAATGCATCCAAACATTTGACTGGCTGTATATTAATGTCTGTTACCATCTTCAAATAAAACATGGCATGCCTTTTGCAAGCCTCACGTCTGCTATTAATCTAGGACGGGCGCAAAATCTTTATGTGCACTAGCTTAGCAGGAATGAATCACTAGCAGAAACCACACAGGAATTAGCATTACGCTCATGGCTCAACACAAACGGGCGATATGACGATATTTCATTGTTACCGTGACAAATTATGCCAAAACAGTTTTCAGATATTGTGGATATCGTTGGTACTTCAAGAACACTCCCTAACAAAAAGTTTTCATTATACAGCACTGGGTGAAAGTTTTAGGCATCTAAGCAAATGTTTAAACAGTTGACCTCAGCAGTGAGTTTATCACAATATACATTAGAATAAAGTCGTATTCATAATTCAAATAAACATCAAAACAATAAAAAGTAATGAGAATTTCTTGGGTCCAGATTTTTCCTTGACACCTTCACAGCCACCAGAGTCGTTAATATCATCAATGACATCATGAGCTCAATTTACTGAAGCACTGATTGGTGAGATATATATATATATGATTTATAGATATAGATACATATAGATGTATAGATCTATAAAATAGATTTTGAAATTGTGTCTTGGGTGCCTAAGACTTTCAGTACTTTACTCTCAGTACTGTAAATTACGCATTATTAGGCCTGTTTAATGCAGTGCAGTTTGTAAAGCACTGAATAAAAACTATTGTAACTGCAGATTTATTATTGTTATTATGGTATTTTTATATGTAGCACTACAGGTTCTATTTTGTCTGCTGCAGCTTAAACACACGCATACCATATATTGTGAAAATGTCTTGTGATACATTGAAAATATTGTGATATGTTTTTTCCATATCGCCCACCTCTAACTGTGACTATAGCCCTATAAATCCATAAAAGAAGCCATATTAAGATCCTAATCATGCACGGGCAGCCAGCAGGTATCTGAGTAGAGATTTCGAATGCACAGCAGCAGAGTCTTCCTGCTCACATGACAACTGCAAAAGAGAAGGATTTCAACCAGATTTTCAGGAGCACTTCTAACGGCAGGATCTCTCCGTGCAGTATGGTGCACACAATTAGCACGTGAACCAACACACTGACTGCAGCAGAGATGGAGCTTCCTGTACACACACACACTGTGCATATCAGTTCTGTATCTCTATCATTCAGATCACTTACTGTACACAGACTGAACCCTCTGAGGCCAAGACAGGGATAGAGGATCCTATCTGCATTGAGCGAAGGACATGAAAGATAGAGATACAGCCCCAACACCAGGGCGAGAGAGAGAGAGAGAGAGAGAGAGAGAGAGAGAGAGAGAGAGAGAGAGAGAGAGAGAGAGAGAGAGAGAGAGAGAGAGAGAGAGAGAGAGAGAGAGAGAGAGAGAGAGAGAGAGAGAGAGAGAGAGAGAGAGTAATTGTGTTCTTACAACAGTGATAGATCAAAGTGGCACTGCAGAACGCTGAAACAGCTCTTATACTCTCTCTCTCCCCGTCTCTTAATTATGAAGTAAATCAGCCAAGCACTGCAGTGAAGCCACTGTGACTTCATTAAGAGGACGCATGCCGCGACATCACCCCCCGCCAAGCACACTGTCACTGACCTGTCTACTGTTACATACTGTCAGAAGATGAAATGTACATCTTTCTACACGTTTCTAGTGTGAGAGGCGTGCTGTAATCGCTGTGGTTGTATTAAGCAATGGAATAATAATTGGAATCCTTTGGAAATAATTGCTGTTTGAGTAATATGTTGACTGTTTCTCACTGTACTTCACATTCATGCCAGAACCCATTAAGTGTCCTGAGAGCCACCAAATATTGTAACAACTGAAAGAACATAGAAAAAATAAGAAGACATAAGAAATGATAAAGTAGTCAAAATTTCAGTCCACTTTTATCCTCAATGCCCTGCTCTTTAGCATAGGTAAGATTTGTGAGATTGTGAATAAAAAACTGATGAAATAATGGCAATATTTGTTCTGTATTTAGATGCCATCCATTCAGAATAACTACCCAGGTCTGCCAATGGGTCCGAAGTTCTACCACATACCTCTATAGCCTAAGAATAATTCACCGGGTTGCATTGTAGTCCATGTAGTAACTGAACAACAAGCATTAATATGTATTACTTCTGGGTTTTTAAAGAGTTCATATTTGTAGTTCTGTAGTTTATCAGATAGATTAGCAAGTTAGATGTATATTCCAATTTGCCCAAGGACTCTTATTGGTGTAGTGTAGGGAGCCGACCCAGGAGGGGTCTACAGTGTGGAAGTGCTACCCACTGCACTACATTACTATACTACATTCATTGAATTCAGGTGTTCCAATCGCTTCCATGGCCACAGGTGTATAAAGCCAAGCCCCTAGGCCTGCAGACTGCTTCTACAGACATTAGTGAAAGAATGGGTCGCTCTCAGGAGCTCAGTGAATTCCAGCGTGGTACCGTGATCGGACGCCACCTGTGCAACGAGCACACTTCTCTGTCTGGCAATCCGATGGACGAGTCTGGATTTGGTGGTTGCCAGGAGAACGGTACTTGTCTGACTGCATTGTGCCAAGTATAAAGTTTGGTGGAGGGGGGATTATGGTGTGGGGCTGTAGTTTCAGAACAAGGAACTCTTAAATACTTCAGCATGGAGAGATTTTGGACAATTTCATGTTCCCAACTTTGTGGGAACAGTTTGGGGACGGCCCCTTCCTGCTCCAACATGACTGCACACCAGTGCACAAAGCAGGTCCATAAAGACATGAATGAGCGAGTTTGGTGTGGAAGAACTTGACTGGCCAGCGCAGAGTCCTGACCTCAACCTGATAGAACACCTCTGGGATGAATTAGAGCGGAGACTGTGAGCCAGGCCTTCTCGTCCAACATCACTGTCTGACCTCACAAATGAGCTTCTGGAAGAACGGTCAAAAATCCCATAATCACACTCCTAACCCTTGTGGAAAGCCTTATCAAAAGAGTCGAACCTGTTATAGCTGCAAAGGGTGGGCCGACATCATATTAAACCCTATGGATTAAGAATGGGACGCCTATACTATATTAGTATTTGTATATTTATTACATCATATCACTGCTATGGACAACATCACCAAGTCATTTTAAACTATATATATAGTTTCGTCCTTTGTGTAATATATATATATATATATATATATATATATATATAATATATATTTAACCAGTGAAGCGTACATCACAGAACAGAGATCTGGTGGAAAGCCATACCTCACATCCCTGTCCTGACCTTTCCAAATAAATACAGATTACTCAATCAAAGCATCTACAGTTTATTCTTTCACAATATACTGCAGCAGCAGGGCTCAACCTAATGGAGGCACTGTATTGCAGTACTGCCTCTGCTGTGCTACCAGAGATTGACGATTGTTAAGTGAAAAGCGTAACCCACACTCAGCCAATCAGACTGTATAAGTTGTAAGCCAATCATATCAGACCTGGAGAAGGATCTCGTTTTTTTTGCCATCCATCCATCCATCCATCCATCCATCCATCCATCCATCCAAGCAATGCAAGCAATTCACATTTATCTGATTGTACCGAGACAGAACTGATCTAGAATCAGTGTATAACATATTTAGGACTTTGCAGCTTATCCTAGAGAGAGGAGATAGCACTGACTTCTGTACCTGTGCTTGACCTGTGCTTGTTGTAATCGGATGAATATAGTGTTTAAGTCATGCTAACTGTGTTAAATACAAACCAACAAAGAGTCAGATTTACTGTTTGCCAGTTTGACCAAATAGATGAAGATTCTCTAAAAATCCATGATGAGCATGTAGGGGCCATTAAAACATTCTCCTGGGGGACGAGGGTTATGACCAGACCCTCCCACTACAGACTTACCCCCCAATCCATAAGTCATTAGTGATGCCTCTGCTGTTAAGTGTGATACTTCAGTGGTGTGCTTGATTGTTTGCATTTATTTATGAACATATTGTAATTTCACAACAACTCCGGCTCATCCACATCTACCTAGGCCCTTTGAAGTTCCTCCTAGAGCTGTAGATTGACAGCTCACATATGTATGATTCATCCAACAAGCAATTTGTTCTGGTCAATAAAAGCCACATCAGCCCCTACATTTGCTCTACTGTACTGCAATCTGAACATCACCTCCAACCCAAAACTGAGACATTTCATTCAGCCAATCAAGGACTTCTGAAGGCAACTATTAGATCAGCTAGCCGCTGATTATAGTTGAGGCTAAAGTCTGTGAGGGAGGTAGATATCATCTCGCTGACAACTAACACTGACTTTGTTGGGTAATCATTACAACACTAGCACTGAGTCTACACTGTTCTGTTGTGCTTTTGTATTGCTGTGTGTACCGTACATGTTGCATCAGTGAGAACAGTGAGGATGCTTTCCCCTACACTGTACTGAATAATAACCACGTTTAACTGAACTGAATTGAAAAATGAATAATATATTACATGCAGAACGCCAGACTTCGGCCTGACCAGAAACGCTACCTGACTGCAGGAACCTGGACCGTGTGGACGTTCAGAAGGACGCTGTCTCTGCTGACGTCAAAGAAAGTGTGTGAGCTCCGCACTCCTGTCCTCTGCTTGTTTATGTAACAGGAGGATCTCATCAAACTTTAATGAGGAGGGGAGCACCGCATTCAGGCAGCAGAGAGAGAGAGAGAGAGAGAGAGAGAGAGAGAGAGAGAGAGAGAGAGAGAGAGAGAGAGAGAGAGAGAGAGAGAGAGAGAGAGCGCGAGACAAAAACCAAGAAATATTAAGAGGGAGAATTACTTCTCTCTCAAATTACAGAGAGAGAAACAAGAGAGAAGCGGGAGAGAGGAGGAAAGAAAGAGGAAAGAGAGAGAGAGAGAGAGAAACGAGGGATTTTCTCTTGCTCTTCCTCCAGCTCTCCCTGGCATCCTGCGGACAGTTTGACGGCTCTTGTAGGAGTTGTAGTATTTTTGATGCCACCGTTCCGTTTCTTCCTCTAAACCACAGCAGTGCCGAACACGCCGGCCTTGGCTGAAGGTGCAGTTTCATTCGTCGGCTCATGACACACGAGCTGTGTCCAAATCTATACTCTGTTCCCTATTCAGTGCTTGAAACTGTAACTGTTGACATGCTGTCTATACAATAAAAGTCAAATACATTCTGCAATACCTAAGATTTCAATACCAGATCCATTGGATTTGTGGTATTAATCCTCACAAAATCAGTTTATTGTCTATGACTGCTGTTTTTGCTTTACAGCCAGCCATAGCGTCTCCCTACATCTACAAACACACTGCGAATTCTGTATAAACACACCCCACCAGAGCCAAAGACCTACACAGTTACATTAAGATTAAGAGACCCTTAATAGTCCCACAACGAGGAAATTTCACCTCTGCATTTAAACCATCCGTGAAGTGAAGCACCACACACACACTAGGGGGCAGTGAGCACACTTGCCCGGAGCGGTGGGCGGCCCAATCTGCAGTGCCCAGGGAGAAGTTGGGGGTTAGGTGTCTTACTCAAGGACACCTCAGTCATGTGCTGTCGGCTCTGGGGATCGAACCGGCGACCTTCCGGTCAAGAGGCTGGTTCCCTAACCTCCAGCCCACGACTGCCCATACTCCTTATCCCAAATGTGGTTAACCAGAAAACAGATGACCGGTGTCCGAGGTTTGTTTCTATGATTTTGTACTGGAGCTCCAAGGCTTTTACATTTACGGCATTTGGCAGACGCTCTTATCCAGAGCGACTTACAGTTTGATCATTTTTACACATGTAGGTGAAGGAAGTGTTAGGAGTCTTGCCCAAGGACTCTTATTGTTAGATTCTAGGGTGTTTTTTGCCCAGGTGGGGACTGAACCCTAGCCTACATCGTGGAAGGCAGAGATGTTACTCACTACGCTATACCAACCAGCTTTTGTAGCTAACAAAACAATTGGAGCTACAAAACTATGTAATATTTGCAATATAGTGTGCTATTTTATGAAATGATGCTCATTATATTCATTATGATCATGATTTATTATGCAGTACAGTATTTCAGGATCAAAATGAGTAAAAATGCATATTTCTAACACAAATACAACAATAAAAAGATTTCAAAAGAATATAAAATTTGAATAATATATTTAATATACACTCTCAGAAAAAAAGGTAGGACACTGTCACTGGGGCAGTACCCTCACTGTGGTACCTTAAATCAGGGAACATAACCATGTACCATAATCCACTGAATTCAGAGATCTGATATTGATGTTTCTAAGGTGTATTGACCCCACACGCCCCGTCTCATCGCCAGACTTTTTATTACATGGCTGTTTTTTTAAAAAGTAGTTTATAAAAAGATACAAATATCTACTTTTCCACTGGGAATTACTTATTTAAGGTACACAGTTGGACCTTAAAACCACTGTTGTGCCTTTGAGGGAACATTTACACTGTTTGTACCTTGATGAACGAATCATGTTCCTGCATGGTGCCTTTATTTCTAACTGTGTATGGGCCTGTGCCTGGTGAAGGTTAATCAAGTTACCACAGTCTAGTGATGGTGAAAATGTATTTACGATCAATTTAAAAAACAAAACAGTTAATTTATTGATTTACTTTGTTTAAACCACAGCAAGACAGCAGGAGTTCCACTGACCATACCTGAACTTTTAAATATGTTGAGTAGTGAGATGTCCTACAATACTACCACTTATCTTACCTAACATAGATGAGATTGTTCTAGGAATGTAGCTGCGCTGGTTAAGTGCACTCTGTGCTGCAGGCAGATATCATGCCTGTACAAAAAGGCACATTCTAGGATCCCCACAACACAATGTTGGGTTTCAAACTAAAAAGCATGACAGTATTGTCAGAAAAAAGGGATTAAAAACACGTCTCAGCTCTCGTTCATCAGGCAAAATGCCGCTAATTCTCAAGCTCAAGTTCATGTGACATTCGCAATTCCATTGTTTCCTGCTAGATTCATTACAGTTTGTATCCAAATTGAAAATGACGGTATACCACAACTTTCACTGGACTGCATTTTTTTTTAAATAAAAATAAAATAAAGATAATAAAGACTCAACTCACACACTATCACTAAATTTTCTCTCACGTCTGCTTCAGTGTGAGGGACTGTCACAAAATCACAGGTAAAGCAAAAGAAAAAAAAATCTACAACCTGGTTTATTTTCCAAGAGACTCTGTTACCGGTACAGGCACAATAGTATAAACATGTTGGTTCACTTGGTGGAAGAGTTGATGTTAGGGCTGCTTTCTGGCAGGCCAAAACAAACGTCCTCATAGGTCACACTTTGGGCAGCCCTGGTCTAAACACACGAAAGGTCGCGTGCGGTAGTGACAACAATGACACACAGATAATCTGCCTTTAACGGCCTTCTGCACACACACACGGCGGTCCTGCTACCCACTTATTAGAATGCACATCACACACCTGCACTCTGAAGACCTGCTACACACCTATATTAAAGATGCATCAATTAACACAGTCACACAGTATTAGAGAGCAGAGCCACAACGTTTTCATCAGGCTACGTGCATGTAAAGGAATGTTCATCAGAGGAACGTATCCCAGCACATGTTTCTTTAATTACCTATTTTTAAATTTTTTTAATTACTTTTTTTTATTATTGTTATTATTACCTAATATTTAATTGTTTTAATTCTAATCACCTCTCCATGTCCATTTGAAAAAAGCTATTAATTAAAATTCGATTTCTTCATATTACTCAGGCATTATTTTCCATACAGGTTTGTAAATGAGTAAAATTACTAGTGAAAAATATTTTTACAAAAGCATGCGACTGTACTTTTCCCTTTTTCTTGACAGATTCTACTGTAATACAACATGCCAGGGGTAGTTCTTGTCAATGGCTGTTGTTTCTCTACTATCGCATCAAGCACAAACCATAAGCTCTCCCAATGGTTCCTAATGCTGCTCCTACAGTCCACATGTCCTGCACATTTTAGTGCTTCTCCTGCCCTAAAACACCTCCTGAAGGGTTTGTAAATGAGCTGAATCAGGTACGCTAGAGCAGGAAAACAGTAAAATGTGGATTGCAGGGGTCTACAGCAGCAGCGCTGGGGAACACTGAGCTATTGGTTTACACTGAAGCTCTGCATCAGGCGTTATGGCGCAGAATGAGTGGAGGGAGGAAAGGCTGCTGAGATTTTGGCCACTTTTCTCCCTCCTACATGTCATCAAACATCACATGGCTGATCAGTGATGATGCTGAATGTACAGAAGCTCTGGGGCTACACACTCTTTGGTTTAGGGGTCAATGGCCTATTCCAGGCTGGTATGAAGTAAATACTATACTGTCATTATACTGCTACATATTGTGGTTATGATGTTCCATATACAACGTATTACAGATAGAGACAATGATGAACCCCTGAATAAAGACTGCAATATTTTTACCAAAATGATTTGGATTTATTAAACAGACCAAATTTTGCATCCACTGGGCTGCTTTTTCCTGCTGATAACAACCCGATACCATCAACCTTCAATGATCAAAACCATGAATGTGTTAGTGACCTCCAAAGTGCTTAAGCCTCGATTCATCAAAAATACTCACAGCATCTGGGACTGATCAGGGATTGATCAGTCGGTCTCACGAAGTAGGATTGCTTGTTCGCCCAGCCGACTTTAAGCTTAGTACTTGCAAACTCTGCACTGTCTGACTCGTGACAGTGGATCACTTTTTTAATATGATGTATCATCACGGCAGCTAATGCCGCTCGCCAGAACTTCGGATCATAAGCAGCACCTGACCAGTCAGGGCTCAGGCACATCAGGATCAGCCTTCTGCAACGTTAGAATCGCAAGGGCCAGCATTACAATACAAATTTTAAGAAACAATATAATCAGACAGTCCTATTAAAGACCATATACACCAACCATTTGGCCATATGCTTCACACATATACCAACAGTCTGACCATAAACATGACAGGTTTAACCACATACACCAAAAGTGTGACAACATGAACTAATTGTTTCACACACACCACTGGTCTGACCATAAATACAACCAGTTTGACTACGCACACCACCGGTCTGACCATAAATACAACCAGTTTGACTACGCACACCACTGGTCTGACCATAAATACAACCAGTTTGACTACGCACACCACTGGTCTGACCATAAATACAACCAGTTTGACTACGCACACCACCGGTCTGACCATAAATACAACCAGTTTGACTACGCACACCACCGGTCAGACCATAAATACAACCAGTTTGACTACGCACACCACCGGTCAGACCATAAATACAACCAGTTTGACTACGCACACCACCGGTCAGACCATAAATACAACCAGTTTGACTACGCACACCACTGGTCAGACCATAAATACAACCAGTTTGACTACACACACCACTGGTCAGACCATAAATACAACCAGTTTGACTACACACACCACTGGTCAGACCATAAATACAACCAGTTTGACTACACACACCACTGGTCTGACCATAAATACAACCAGTTTGACTACACACACCACTGGTCTGACCATAAATACAACCAGTTTGACTACGCACACCACCGGTCTGACCATAAATACAACCAGTTTGACTACGCACACCACCGGTCAGACCATAAATACAACCAGTTTGACTACGCACACCACTGGTCAGACCATAAATACAACCAGTTTGACTACACACACCACTGGTCAGACCATAAATACAACCAGTTTGACTACACACACCACTGGTCTGACCATAAATACAACCAGTTTGACTACGCACACCACTGGTCTGACCATAAATACAACCAGTTTGACTACGCACACCACTGGTCTGACCATAAATACAACCAGTTTGACTACGCACACCACCGGTCTGACCATAAATACAACCAGTTTGACTACACACACCACCGGTCTGACCATAAATACAACCAGTTTGACTACGCACACCACTGGTCAGACCATAAATACAACCAGTTTGACTACACACCACTGGTCAGACCATAAATACAACCAGTTTGACTACACACCACTGGTCAGACCATAAATACAACCAGTTTGACTACGCACACCACCGGTCTGACCATAAATACAACCAGTTTGACTACACACACCACTGGTCTGACCATAAATACAACCAGTTTGACTACGCACACCACTGGTCTGACCATAAATACAACCAGTTTGACTACGCACACCACTGGTCTGACCATAAATACAACCAGTTTGACTACGCACACCACTGGTCAGACCATAAATACAACCAGTTTGACTACACACACCACTGGTCTGACCATAAATACAACCAGTTTGACTACGCACACCACTGGTTTGACTGAAATAACCCAAGCAACCACAATGACGGCCTCCATTTGAACTTCTCCACCCACCCTCAATATAAAAACAGTATAATTCACCGCAACTTTTAACCCTCCACTCATATTCCTGCCCCTAAACAGCCCAGCATGGTTTTAAATGTCTAAGTAAGTGCATCTGGCTGTAGATCCAGCATTACATCACTTATAGCAGTGCATGCTGCTGCTGTCTGCGCCAGAGCTCCATATACCAGACTGATGCAATGCAACACACACATACACGTGCACTACCACTGCAGCCGTCCACGTCTTCACCTCATTACTGAAATAAACCTCATCAAACTCCGGCAAACGCGTTAAGGCACTGCCACCCACGTTCAACAGTTCTTCCGCCGTCATGTAATGCAGCTCACGTCCCAGCCCAGTGTGTGTCTCCCACACAAAGTTCCCCCTGCACTGCACATTTCAGCGCTTCCCTGCTCCTACACACCTGATTCAACTCATCAGAGCATAAACATACTCCACATCACACACACACACACACACACACACACACCTCACTCTACAGCAATGAGAACAATTCATGTAGCTCTCAACAGGGGACTTCATTACACATCATTATAGATCATTATGGACCATTTGAAGTCATAATACAGTGAATGAATGAACTGCTTGCCTAACGTTGCTCTTGAAGTCCTTCCTCAAACATGCCTGATTCAGCTCATGGGCTCACAAACTCACACACTTCACAACACACATGTATGTGCATACATCCCTGCCATCACTGCCACAGTGTAAACAGCCTAAAGCAGGTCGCTCTCGGCAGATCAGTGCAGCTCATTTCACAGCCTGTCACTGAAAGGCATTATAGATCACTGTAGACCCCATAAAGCATAAATCTGCAGACTCAGTCAGTTGCAGTGAATTATTTAGGCCAGTCCTGCACCTCCAGCCCCACTGCAGCGCACAGTTCCGCGTCTTCCCTGCGATGACACACCTGACTCAGCTCAGCATCGCGCTTCCAGAGCCCGGGCCGGGTTCACCGTGGGCGCGCTAGAGCGGGTGAGGCAGTGAAACGGGCGGTATGCCGCATGTGTGCGGACTGTGGCTGCGGACTGAAGGGAAAAAAACCCCGCTGCTCTAGTTCTGCAGCTTATCAGCGCCGACACGACCGAGGACCACCGCTAAAAGACAGACGAGCGCGCGGCAGAGAGACGCACGCGCGCGCGGTCATCATCACGCTCGCGCGTTTGGTACTCACGGTGCGTAAGAACTGGATCTCATCCTCGCCTTCACCGCCTTCCGCCATGGTGGAGCCGCACAACTGCAGCCCTGCGCGCAGAGGGAGAGAGAGGGCACTGATGGGGGGAGAGAGAGAGAGAGAGAGAGAGAGAGGGAGGGAGAGAGAGAGAGAGAGAGGGAGAACCGGCACACGGCGCCCTCTGGTGGGTGTAGTTGGACGCACCAGTTGGTTTAATTAGTCATATAAAGTATTAAGAGCAGGCACGTGCGCGGAGGGTGGGGCGAGATGGGGTAATTGGACACGCGCTATCGCCCTGGAATTGTTCCAAAAATGTCCCTTTTAATGCAAATTGGGGTACGGAGCCCCGCTGGTGACATCCTGTAGAAATAAAAAAAATAAATAAATAATAATAATAATGCGTGGCCACGACTTAGTAATGGGGCTTGAACACATGGGGCTTGAACACAGGGCACAAGGAAATTTCTTAGAGGGAACAGGGAATACACACGCTTAAAAATGAAGATGGTTTCCTGTTCACATTGACTTTTGCTGTGATTACATCTATCTTGATGCCAGCTACTGCCAGCAAAGATTCACTGTGAGAAGAGAGTTCTTCAGAGACAAGGTCTCCAATGAAAAAGAAGCATCTACAGACTCAAACAGTGTGTGAAACACTGTCTGTCTTGTCAGTGCAGCAATACAACATTGACATTGGTGGTAGAGCAACGCTACACTCTTGGAAATAGATTGGCCACAAAGGGTTCTTTGAGTGACGCCACAGAAAGACCACTTTTGGCATAAGCCAGGGGTCAGCGACATAACGCTCTGGAGCCGCATGCAACACGTTTACTATCCTGAATTAGATTTTTAGGTACACATAAAATAATCCTCCTTTGCAGTAAAACACAGCTCTGCTGATCGTTCAACACAGTTTAACAGTAAACGGTCTTAAACGCTGGAGTTAATGTAGAACTGCTGATTCACCCTTTAGCCCTGAAGATCAGCCAGACGGCTGGTCAATGCAGACACCAATTTCCACTAGCTAGCAACAAAAAGGCAAGGAGAAAGATTTAAGATGAACATAATCATGCCAGCTGGTTTCCTGATACATTCAATACGGATCTGTCAAGGAACGGTCAAACACCAAAAAGTCACGAAGCTGAAGTCAGATTCTCGCTCGCCAGCTTCTTGTTTGAATTTTCCCGTTCCGCCTTAAATGGTGCAGCAGATGCATTCGGTCACCTCAGGCACCATTTAAGGTGGAACAGGAAAAACTGAAATAAAAATCTGACTTCAGCCAAACGTTGAGAGACATTTTACAAGAAACTGTTCTTCTTTTGCAGAAGTTTCCTGCCAGAGATGTGAGAAAGCAGCTATGTAGCAAAATTAGTCTGTGTTTTTGTTTGTATTACTTTTATTAGCCTTTACTAAAACATTAGAACATACTGAAACATATTTGCAGCCACGACGGTAAAATGGACTAAAATGTTGTGGCTTCAAAGGTGGTTTGATTATTGTCTAAAAGAAAAAACGGCTTTTTTTAACAACAGGTTGGCGACTCCAGGAATCTGGAGGTCCCTGAGGACTAGACTGAGAATCACTACCCTAAAGAACCATGAAAGAACCATGCTTGAAAAAGAAATGTGAAGAACCAAGGTTTAAAGAACCTTCACATAATGTCAAGTTCTTCTGTGGAATTTCCCAAAGAACCCTTTGTGGCACCGTTATTTTTGAGAATGTAGGGTTGACCCACAACGAAAACCAGCATTATACTGCTGTGCTGACAAGACAGACACTATTCCACACCCGGACTCTGTAGATCAGGGGTCTCAAGGTCAACTGTAGCTCCTCTGGATCATCACTTAGGTTTTATGGGTGCGTGGCCAGGCACCCAAGCCAATAGGAGGCCGTAATTATGACACAATTTCAACCACTGTTTTGACTCATGGTGGGAACGCCACCAGCAAAACAATGAGAAAATTCACTTCAACCTTAAGACGGATCATAATCCTGATGATCTCCGTATCTTTCCTAAACATGGTCTCCTCCAATCAATGCTTAGCAAACATTACACTGTTAATGTACGCACTACTTTTCTGTAATTCAAGCTAGTGTTCCTGGGAACGTACTTTGTATCCAGATATTCCAGAGATATGCCTGGAGGAAGTCATGATATCTGGATGGAGTAGGTGCACATTTCCAAACACAAACCCAAATAAAATTTCAGGCCAAGCTGAATTAAAAGTATTGCTGCATCTTTGTTGGCAGTGATTTGTGAACTGTCTACTTTAAAGGTAAGACATCGCTGTTGTCGGAAGAAAACTTCGTATCTCCAAAATGGAAACTTTACAGGAGAAGGAAAAACCTACTTAACTTTTATTGCAAGTCAAGGGAACCAAACGTTTCTCCAGGTCATTTTGGGCCATTTCTGTTGGTCCATTCATCAAGAAATGTACATGCAATTTAAAGGGTAACAGGCATTTTCAAATGATGTCAAAAAATTAAAACGACAAAAATGGAGATACATGGCTTTCTCCCGAAAACAGCGATACACATTATTTAAAAAATAAAAATTAGAATAATAATTATTATTCGGCACCCTTACGTGACAAGGTGATTATTTTTTTAAAAGGCATGGCCACCATGAACATTCAAAGAACGCTTTGTGTGATTAAACGGTTCTTTGCATTGTCAAAGCGTTGATGATGAAGAACGTGATGAAGATTCTTCTATACAGAACCTACAGCACCAAAAAGGTTCTACTACCTCTTACGATGTCAAGCTTGTAATAATAGGACACCTTTTGGTGCGATATAGAACCCTTTTCAAAAAGGTTCTGTATAGAAACATCTACATCGCATTCTCCATCAGTCTGAAGACCCCTTCCATGATGGAAAGAACTCTAATCCTGCAAAGGGTTCTTTGAGAGATCATGGTTCTACATAGACTTTATTTTTAACTAAAGAACCCCTGAAGAACCAGCATTTTTAAATGTGTTGGGTCTTTCCGTCTATACGTTTTAAATAAAGTGTCTGAATACTTTTTATCCTAACAATTTAAGTTTTTTTGGCAACATTGTTCTTGTTCATGCTCATAAACACCCCCCCCCCCCCCCCCCCCCCCCCCGGTAGTACATCCAGCATTCATCAGCACAGTATGTGAAGTTTATCAGCCTCCCCTCTTCTCTTCTCTTTTTGGTTCAAAACAAAGATCTAAAGCTATGAAGTCAGAGATACGATCAATCACACTAGACTAGAATGTAACCGAGTAAATATTACAGTACTTTCCTTGCAAATATGCAAGAGTAGATGTAAAATGATTAGCAAAATACTCAAATTAACCCAACAAAAATGACAGAATGAATCCACAAGACGAGAAAAAAGCAAGTAACTGCTAAGCATCAGTGAACCACGAACGCTTTTATTTTAAAACATCATAAGCAGCTTGTAAATGTTAACGTAAATTAACATAGTGCTGCAACAAATTCTTACATCTCTGAAACTTTATAGGAGAAGGCAAAAAAAAAAATATACATTCTTAACAGTGAGGGGTGTCAATGTAATGGGATTCGATTAGTACATCCATCATGAAATGTTCAGACAACGTGCAGAGCAGCGGGTGTTTTTAAACAGTCCTAAAGACGAAACATTTGTATTTTAAACTAATTTTAATAAAGCAAAAGTCACAAATTCTATGTTAAAACTGTTAAATCACAAAACTCAGTGTGCAAAATTACAACAATGAACTCAACAGTTGGTTTAGTAATAAACCTACATTTTAAGAACTATAGCTACATAATAATACTTCAAAAGATATTTTTATTTTAAGAATTATTTAATAAAACCATCAAATGGTTAAAATTCCACGGCAACAATTTGGCCGCCTCCTAGTGACAACTTTGAGACTCAAACTGATCAATAAGGGTTTTTTAAATAAATATATACTACAATAAACTGCAAGTCTAAAGCTGATTTTTTGCAATACTTTAAAGAAGCTGAAAAAGAAAAATGATTTCAAATCAAATTTAAAAGGTCTACAGTATTTAAACAAATCGACAGACAGTCTTCTCATTAATAACAATAACTGTGGTCTGGCACTTGTGCGGTGTACAGGTGGAAGCTTCTTCAGTATAAAGTAGCAGCTTGAAAATAGATGTTCTTCAGCAAAAGTTCTGGGTCCAAACCATCCAGCTGTGTGGTCCACTCTCCAGACTCCAGGTAGCACCTTTCCATGGACTGAACAGCATTTCAAGCAGCAATTCTCCACCGTTTTGTGTGTTTTTTTTTTTTTTTGGTTGTAATTTTTAGTGTTTCCTTGGCTTTGCAGGTCTGTCTGGAGCAGATGTTCTGGTTCAGTCGGTGTCATAACCCAGATTGGGTCCCAGCCATCTCTCTGCCTCGCTCACAGGAATCTCCTTCCTCCTGGCATAATCCTCGACCTGACCGCGGCAAAGCATTCAGTCGGTTAAAATGGACTCATGCAGTCACATGCAGAAGGCTGCCCATCCTGGATTAAATTGCAGTTTTTATAATCTAAATCCAAGTAAATTAATACATCCTCCACAGGGAACATGTGCCACATGGCATGTTTATGAAGCACTACTTGAACATTTATTAAGTGCTTATGTCGGTTCTCGCAACCTGACACAAGATGTTTTATGAAATAAATGACATTGTACTGACATGATATGAATAAACCTTGAACATATTTACAGCACTAAACATTTAAAACACTATTTATGTCAACATTCTTAAGACGACATTGTACTGATATCAGGTGAAATATGCCTGGAAAGCACCCCCTCTTCGCTCTATGGCATGGATAAGATGATTGATGCAATTATGTACAGTGTTTTAAATGTTTAGTGCTGTAAATATGTTCAACGTTTATTCATATTATGTCAGTACAATGTCATTTATTTCATAAAACATATGTCAGGTTGCGAGAACCGACATAAGCACTTAATAAATGTTCAAGTAGTGCTTCATAAACACATTATTCAGTGCTTATGAGTGTGTTATGAAGCCCTTATGTAGGTAGCCTTCAAATAAAGTGTTACCCAATTTCTATTTATTTGCTGAGTTGAACATACTGGACAAAATAAAATGTCAACTTCGGCACATGGAAATGTTTGTACCAACAGGTTCGTCGGTCTTGAAACTAAAAGCATGTCAGCATTAAACAAATGCACTGTGTTGTCTACAAGTAACTGGTTTACCTAAAATAAAGTAAAATTTGGAAATGAAAGAATATTTAAATGAATGAATGAAAACTCTACTTTGATCCAAAGATCTTTTAACTCCATTACAGCTCAAATAAACTCCACAACTGAACTTTATGCTGAGGTAACCAAGTCTGTGTAGACCAATTCTACTCCGCTTGAAAGGTCAAGTGTGACGACTGAATTTCATACAAGATTTTTCTTTGTTTTTTTTAATGTTTGGAGATTGTTTGAACCAATTTCAAGTAGAAAAATCAACAACAAAATCAGACATAATTTGACCAGGGGTGGCCAAACTTTTGCATACAACTGTATTGCACAATGTAGATAAGGGTCTTTCAAAGGGAAGCATTTGGCTATTTTAAAGTTAAAACGTGCTGAGGTCTCGAGGACTTGGCTACCAAGAATCATCGCGATGACGTGCCCAGTCTACACACTTCCGACCCACCTGCTCAACCCCTTCAAACTCGCACCAGAAACAGTGCATCCGCTCCTGTTCGCTAACAAATCACCTTTAAACTCACAACAGCAAGGTGGTCTTACCTTCTGGCAATACAGAACTAGCCATAGTAGTAGCAGCCATCGTTTAATATGGCAGAGCCTAGTTATGCATTTACATTTTCAAACCTGAATCTAAAGTGATCCATAAAACTATATCTTTATTCAAAAGAAAGACAGTTTCAGTTTCAGATAGCTTCCATAAGTGGAGATAAGTGTAGCGTCAAACAAGAACTCCTCTAGCAGCTAAAGCAGTGTTAGGCCAGTTATTACCAACAGCCTACCTCAGCTCAGGTTCTCTGTTTCAGCTGAGTGTCCATGGAAATACTGAGCTTTTGATATTGGTTCAAAAGATCCAAACTCCTCCCATCTGGATCAGTATTTACAGCATTTACTGATTAAGACTAGCTTTTCTTCCCGCACTCTAAATAACAGTTTTTAATTCGTATCTGCTCTCTTACTGTTTGATGTTCTCTTACTGTTAGTGGTCAAATAAACTGAAATAAGACCTTCAGGACACTAAAGTTAAAACAAACCTTTCAGACCATGCATGTGTAAAAATGCTGGACTACGTCCATCAGTGGAGTCAGAGGGAAAAGGAAGCAATATGTTTTGATACTGAACAATCTCCTCTCCAGCTTCAGTCATTATATTATAATTACTCAAAAAAATAACGCAACTGATTTTGTGCATCAGTACATCAGGCACTGGAACCCTAAACGGATGTGGCAGAACCAAACAACCAACTCATTCAACAGCAACACTGCCTCCATAATGATTCTATGTTTTTGATTTATGAAGACACTGAATAACTGAACCAACTCATTTTTCTCCTTTATTTTATTTCATTCGTTTTTAAAGTTAAAAAGCAAACTGGCATCAGGGCTGCACATCACCGATGTTAAAAAAACACATTACATTCCACTGGGTGTCACAAAATGAGCCGCAGCAGCCCCGATGGATGGACTACACTTGGTCAACTTTGGGAAAATGGGAATTGACACTAGGTGACACGAGCTGTGAGCTACCAAGCCATTTTTAGCATTTAAATCACAGAGAGCGACGAAGGCCCACATTTAGAGGGAAAAGATTGTGATGGAAAAGGCCAGACATGCTCTGCGGTGTGAAACTGGTTCTCTTCATTTGTTAAATGAGATGAAACACAAAGATGTGTTTTCTTTGGGCTGTAAAATACTATTCAGACTTTAAACTGATCATCAGGAAATGCGGATAATAATTTGCAATGATAATTTGTCCATAGCAAATGATAAAAAAATGTATATGTCGCCTGTGATTTCTGGCCACATCGCTCAGCCTTACTTTCCGCTAACTGAGGCTAGGAATGAAGTTTACAGACGCTAGACTAATCTGGAGTCGGGCGGGTAGTTACCTGCTCCTTGGTGATCTTGCCCACGGCGAAGTAGGAGGATTTTGTGTTGGAAAAGTAGAGACCAGACACAGCAGCAGCAGGGGTCATAGCCAAAGATTCAGTTAGACCAATGCCTGAAAACAGAGCGAAGACAGGGATATACTATGTTTTTTGAAAATTATTTCGATAGTTTTATACATAGTCACCAGAATACAGGAATCAACCCATGTCTTAATGTTGCAAAGTACTTAAAACACAAATATCACTGCTAGTAAAGAATAAAAGCTTCAACATTAGCAACATTCAGATGTTCTTACTCGTTTCAAATAGCTTTCAGCATGAGCCACATTAACTCTGGCTTTAACTGCTCTCTATGATGCAGATCAGTATGTCTTTGAATGCACAAGCTTGGCAGATGGTGTTTCATACCAGTTTTCTCCTGTATGTTTGCAAGGCTCCACATGGTGCGCTTCTCGGTGTGGTCAGGCTGGCTGGGGTAGCCAGCAGCAGGACGAATCCCAGCATAACGGAGCTTGTGCAGGTCGGTAGCTGGCAGATCTCCCTCCGCACTATAACCCCAAAGCTCCCTCCGCACACGGGCATGCAGTTCCTCAGCAAAGGCCTGACAGCGAACACATCCAAAAACGGTGAGTGCTGATTTAACGGCTTTCCTTCAATTAAAATGATGGTACAAGATTTAAGGCGATAGTGGTGGTTTGGTAACTGAATATTATGAGTAGAAACTGAAAAAGAAGTAGCTTTCAAATCCGACTAATCCACTCACGGTTATCCGTGTCTGCAATTTGGTCTCTGCCTTTAAATTTGACAACTATCTTTTTGGTTCATTTACTCCTTCAAATTTGAGATCATACAAATCTGAGACTCCTTTTTATACAGTAGACTAAGGAATGGTTCAGTCAAAAATGCTAACTGGAGCTGTGTTGTCTTGTGTGTGGCAGTAAAGCGGCACCTCAGCAAGTCTGTCGGCGAGAGCCTTCACCATGATGCTGCTATAATCATCAGCCTGACGCTCGAAGTCCCGGCTGAGCTCTTCCGCCCCGAACACAGCAACAGCGAACAGCCCCACGTAATCCCGCACACCGCTGTCCAACGGAGCCACAAAGTCTGACAGACACAGGTACGGCTCTGAACTCGCCGAGTCCTTCTCCGCCTGAAGAGGACATGACAACACAGGCAATGACCTTCAGATCATACTGATGTGAGGGAAACTGAAACACCAACTCCATAAGGCATCACATCTAAACATAAAATCAAAGACACAGTTTTGAACTCAAAACCTTTTAGAGGTCTACAGAGGCATAAAACTGAAGCCTGAAGCCGACTCGTACCTCTGACTTTGACACCTGACCGTAAATGGCCTGAGTGGTTCAGACAGCTTTCCTTTTATTCTGTCCATGAAGAACAGTTAGTAAGGCTGGCTTTGTTGTATTGCTGACTACACTAAAGAAATAGCTTAAAAAAGAAGGGAGAAAAATCAAACTTAAGCCTGATCTGAACGCAATACTGTAAACGAACTGTATAATCTACCCAAACCTGGCCTGAAAAACAATATTTTGCATATTTAAAACTGTCCAACACCAATTTGTCTGTATTATTTCTTTTTTATGCTTGAAAACTCACTGCCCCTTACAGAATGTGAACCGCCAAGACATGAATTTCCTAGAGAAGCCATACTTTAGTTCTTAAAGTGGTTTTTTTTTTCGTTTATCCATCCTCATGCAGAAAGTATGATGTGTAGTTATCAACCCAATACTGATACTGTATTTAAAGGCCAGAGATCATCTTATACGTACATAATCTCTACATGAGTGCCGTACTGTTTGGCTGCATGATGAGATCACAAAAAACAAAAAGAAGTCAACCCTAAATCTCCGTCTCAACTACACTCCGATATAACGACATGCCAATGTCAGGCATGACGTTGATAAAACCGAAAGAAGACAAAGAAACAAAGCATTTTTTGCAATTAGTAGCGTTTGAGTGTCCCCTCACCTGCTGCCTGAGCCCGTAGAAGGTAGCTACGGGATTGGACGAGGTAGGAGTGACGTCATCCGCGAACACTAGAATGTCGTCGCCTTGGCTTTGTGCAGGCCAGAAACCCACCAGACCTCTCGCCTGCAGACCGTTGCTGTTAATTAGCCTGTTTAACAGCCCTTGAGCATCATCAAAAACACGCTGGGCCTCCTTCCCTACACACACACACACACACACACACAGTAACGTACACAAGAACACATGATCACTGACACACTGTTGTATTCCTACACTTATGAGGGGTCCTGTTCAGGTGATGCAGAAAAAATACATAAGTAATAAAATAGAAGAATCCAGAACTAACCCTAAACTCTAACACCTATACCGGAAAAACAGGATGCTTCAAAAACTTAATGTAATGCTCTCGCTTGTTTGTTTGTTTTGAAAATAGGCAATTACGCCAAGGCACTTTGTCCCATTTTTGTAGTCATAGCACAACAATTTGGCTCTACATGGCTCAACGGAGTGGAACTATAGGCAGAGTTACCGTGAAGACATTATCAAAGGGTCTGGTTAAGTGTGCAACAGCCAATCAGATCAACTCCTCTCATTTTCTTTAAAAGCTATGTGAGCACTGGCCGCGCAGCACTGGGATTTCCTAACAGTGGAAGATCACTTGCTTCCTACAAAACAGACATATTGATATTTTATGGACAGGAAGAAGAGAAGAAGACGACGAACAGCCGTTCATTAGGTGAGAGGAGTTGTGCCCACTTGGAAATTTGCCCCCTTGACTAACTGATCCTGCCACTGGCTCTGGCCTTACACCGTCGATTACACTGCATATTAAGTATTTCTCACTCGTGGCTCTCTGAACCAAGTGGAAAAGTCTGTGGAAAGAACAGACTCTAAAATTTAATCAATACCACAGCTGTGTTTGCAAGGAGATGAGGAGATAATTTATTGCTTGAACTTATGAAAACGTATTGTCGTCTCCACTCCGCAGTGCTGGGTGAAGAAAAAACACCCTTATTTTCATCATGAAGAAAATCAGCAGTACATACAGGAACATACATGGGAATCAAGTGTGCATGTATTTGATTACATAGCTATACATTTTTATATGTAATTAACTATGTTTACACAATAATTTGCAATTGTCTATTTGCAATGTGTGGAAAAATGAGTTCTATAAACAGATGAAGTCTGCCGGCATATGATAATTGAATTAATTAAATATCTGCCTACAAAGGCCTTCAGTAGATTCCACAATGATATAAACTCCTTACCCACGGTTTTGTCTTTGAAGATTTTGGGGTAGCCTCTGTTGGGGTACTTCCCTCTGAGCTGCCATACGTCAAAGAAGGGCTTCCAGTCGATGAAGTCCACCAGCCTCCTCAGGTCATATTTCTCAAACACACGAGTTCCAAGAAACTGAGGTTGAACTACAGAGAAACAGAGGCCATAAATCAGTCTCTCAATTTTATCTAGAGGGAGGGCAATAAGGGAAAAATCATATCACAGTACATTCAAGACATTTTCACAATACACAATGTGCATCATTTTTCCAGTTGGAACAGACAAAATAGAACTTCCAGGTATAAAAATTATTATAATATTATTACTACCACCAATAATAATAATGATAATCCTACAACAATTTCTATTCAATATTTCACAAACTGGACTGCATGAAATCCAATTAAATATGCCTAATTATGTAACGATGGTCACGGTTGGTGTGGATGATATGGTAAAAGTATTATATCAGGATACATTTTCACAACACGATATTTCGTTTCTCTAATATTTAACAGACAAAATATAACCTGTAGTGCCACATGTATTTACATTTCCAGCGTTTAGCAGATGCTCTTCTTCAGAGCGACTTACAGAAAGTGCTTTGTCTGTCTAGAGAAAGTGTCTTTGCTGGTTACCAACAGGTTAGAGAGAGAAAGATGGTCCTGAGCTCAGATACTGCTAGAAACTAAAAGTCACTGTTGATACCCAGAGAAAAGGAGCACAGAACAGCACAATACACTACACTACAATGCACTACGCTACACTACAGTACAACACACTACACTACAATGCACTACGCTACACTACAATGCAATACGCTACACTACAGTACAACACACTACACCACAACACGCTACACTACAGTACAACACACTACACTACAATACGCTACACTACAGTACAACACACTACACTACAATACGCTACACTACAGCACAACACGCTACACTACAATACGCTACACTACAGCACAACACGCTACACTACAATACGCTACACTACAGCACAACACGCTACACTACAATACGCTACACTACAGCACAACACGCTACACTACAATACGCTACACTACAGCACAACACGCTACACTACAATACGCTACACTACAGCACAACACACTACACTACAATACGCTACACTACAGTACAACACGCTACACTACAATACGCTACACTACAGCACAACACGCTACACTACAATACGCTACACTACAGCACAACACGCTACACTACAATACGCTACACTACAGCACAACACACTACACTACAATACGCTACACTACAGCACAACACGCTACACTACAGTACAACACGCTACACTACAATACGCTACACTACAGCACAACACGCTACACTACAATACGCTACACTACAGCACAACACGCTACACTACAATACGCTACACTACAGTACAACACGCTACACTACAATACGCTACACTACAGTACAACACACTACACTACAATACGCTACACTACAGCACAACACGCTACACTACAATACGCTACACTACAGCACAACACGCTACACTACAGTACAACACGCTACACTACAATACGCTACACTACAGCACAACACGCTACACTACAATACGCTACACTACAGCACAACACGCTACACTACAATACGCTACACTACAGCACAACACACTACACTACAATACGCTACACTACAGTACAACACGCTACACTACAATACGCTACACTACAGCACAACACGCTACACTACAATACGCTACACTACAGCACAACACGCTACACTACAGCACAACACGCTACACTACAATACGCTACACTACAGCACAACACGCTACACTACAATACGCTACACTACAGCACAACACACTACAATACGCTACACTACAATGCAATACGCTACACTACAGCACAACACACTACACAACAATGCACTATGCTACACTACAATACAACACAATACATACGTGCAGTACACATACAAATCTACATAAATAATAACGAATCTACAGTTACAATAGTTTATATTCCCAATAAAGTCCTAATTCCTAATCAAGGCCTAATTGTTTACTTTTTAAAGAAAAGTGTTGCTGCTGTCAAAAGAAAACCTTGTCTCTCCATTTTTGACATCGTTTGAAAATGCTTGTGGTCCTTTACATAGTGCGTAAATTTCATGGTAAATGGACTAAAAGAAACAACTCAAAACCAAAATTACTTAATAAAACCTCCGGTTCTGTTCATGTACATAAGTAAAGTAGGCTTTTTCTTTCTCCTGTAAAGTTACCTTTTTGGAGATACGAGGTTTTCTTCCGACATTGGCAATGTGTTAAATACTGACTGTATCCATGATCTGCTCAGAAACGCATATTGTGACATCATTTATCATGATAATGAAAAAATAATGTCACCAGCTAGGGAATGCAGAGGGAGTAGGCGTCTATGGGCACGGCATTCACAGCAAGCGGCAAGACTTGCCTGAAGCTTAAAACTGCACATCCTGCACACGAGTACTGCTGCTGGCTAAACTGATTAACTCAGCATCAGAGATGGGCTACAGACACAGCGGTTCCTGATTCTGGTTTACAATGTTCATCATTTTGTTGTGTTGTCTTAACAACAAAAAACGCATAAATAAACAAACACAAAAGCGTAAATATTTGTGGTTATGGCCATAAAACACGCACCATCACGGATGGCATGTCACTACGCATGCAGCTCTTTGCTTAGAAGAAAACATTAATAATAATAATAATAATAATCTTTTTTTTTTTGCACTCTGTGTAAAGGCAGCTATTATTTAACAGTGTGATCCAACATAACATTTCATGGTAAATAGCCTTTAAATCTTTAAAGTCATTTAAGGACACATTAACAGATGTTAATTCACCACCTTACTTCCTTCTTTGGTGGAAGATGCTGATATAAATGCCAAGTTTTTAAAATATTTAGTTCAATGCAGGTACAATGAAGGATTTCACAGTGAAAATATCCTGAGGCTCATTCAGGACATCCAGAAAAAAAAACAAGGCAAGACAGTCACTCTTGTAAGGAAAATTCCAATGACTGTTCCACACACACACACACACACACACACACACACACACACACACACACACAGATATATATATGTGGGTTTTCCAGTAAACTTTAGGCCTAAAATGCATTTTGAGACCTTCATGGTGTAAAGGGACATGCAGGGTGTCTAAGGCAAAACAGTCCCTAAAGAAAATG
This sequence comes from Pygocentrus nattereri, assembly GCF_015220715.1. Taxonomy (NCBI): domain Eukaryota; kingdom Metazoa; phylum Chordata; class Actinopteri; order Characiformes; family Serrasalmidae; genus Pygocentrus; species Pygocentrus nattereri. The sequence goes on from NC_051223.1 coordinate 36,216,813, forward strand.
AATTGGGTTTTTTTTTTACGTCTACTAATAAAAATCCTGGAATAAGCTACAGGAATGAGGAATGCAAACCAGCTGGTTCCCACTGAACACCCTAAAGGTCTATAGTATTTGCTGTTATCAGACAATTAAGAGGTTTTAAAAGGGAATACAATCATTTGTAGTACTCTGAAATGCATATTTCATATTCTTTTCCCTTCACAACACCCTTTAAGTCCTTCAGGCCGCTGGCCCCGCTCTAATCTATACACTGGGGGAATCCCTGAAATGGCCAGATTAAGAACATTAAAGGTGACATGTGAGATCTTACTGGCAAGATGCAGCACACCTGCATGCACAATTGTCAGAGATGCTTAATTGCTCAGTAGTCCTTTTAGTCCCCCAAGGAGGACACTGGTTGTGTTGAGTAGCTTGAAGTATCTTGAGTAGCTTGAGTAGCTTGACTGAATAGTCACCTGGTGTTGGCTGAGAGAGCCAGTCCACATGTAGGCCTCTCTCCCGCGCCTGCATGAGTGATAAGTAGCGCCGTTCCTGAAACAGAACCAATAAAAAAATAAATAAAAAGATTAAGATTAATAACATATACATAATGCACCATTTGTTCATTTAATTATTTATTTATTCGTTCAGGTAGTCCAACTGAGTTTCAAGAGAGGCCATCCAACACGTTTCTAATCTTTGAAGACTGCACAATCTCTGAAACGGTGTTATGATTTTTCGATTTGGCACCATGCCCACCCTGATAATGAGCTCTGGGTGTAAGCTGCTTTTCTCTATGGGGAAAAATAAATAGTTTACTACAATAA
>NC_051223.1:36220115-36247615 GCF_015220715.1 Pygocentrus nattereri
ATGAATGTAAGAGAGAGAGAGAGAGAGAGAGAGAGAGAGAGAGAGAGAGAGCGAGAGAAAGAAAGAAAAAGAGAGAAAGAATGAATGTAAGAGAGAGAGAGAGAGAGAGAAAGAAAGAGAGAAAGAATGAATGTAAGAGAGAGAGAGAGAGAGAGAAAGAAAGAGAGAAAGAATGAATGTGAGAGAGAGAGAGCGAGAGAGAGAGCGTGAGAGTGAGAGCGAGAGTGAGAGCGCGAGAGAAAGAAAGAAAGAGAGAAAGAATGAATGTAAGAGAGAGAGAGAGAGAGAGAGAGAGAGAAAGAAAGAGAGAAAGAATGAATGTAAGAGAGAGAGAGAGAGAGAGAGAGAGAGAAAGAAAGAGAGAAAGAATGAATGTAAGAGAGAGAGAGAGAGAGAGAGAGAGAGAGAGAGCGAGGGAGAGAAAGAGAGAAAGAAAGAAAGTAAGAAAGAGAGAGAGAGAGAGCGCGAGAGAGAGAGAGCGCGAGAGCGAGAGTGCGAGAGAAAGAAAGAAAGAGAGAGAGAGAAAGAATGAATGTAAGAAAGAGAGAGAGAGAGAGAGAGAGAGAGAGAGAGAGAGAGAGAGAGAGCGAGGGAGAGAAAGAGAGAAAGAAAGAGAGAGAGAGAGAGAGAGAGAGAGAGAGAGAGAGAGAGAGAGAGAGAGAGCGAGGGAGAGAAAGAGAGAAAGAAAGAGAGAGAGAGAGAGCGAGGGAGAGAAAGAGAGAAAGAAAGAGAGAGAGAGAGAGCGAGGGAGAGAAAGAGAGAAAGAAAGAGAGAGAGAGAGAAAGAAAGAGAGAAAGAATGAATGTAAGAGAGAGAGAGAGAGCGAGAGCGAGAGCGAGAGCGAGCGAGCGAGAGAGAGAGCGAGCGAGAGAGCGAGCGAGAGAGAGAGCGAGAGAGAGAGCGAGAGAGAGAGAGCGAGCGAGAGAGCGAGCGAGAGAGCGAGAGCGAGAGAGCGAGAGCGAGAGAGAGAGAGAGAGAGAGAGAGAGAGAGAGAGAGAGAGAGAGAGAGAGAGAGAGAGAGAGAGAGAGAGAGAGAGAGAGAGAGAGAGAGAGAAAATTGTTGGAATCATTACAACAGTAACAAATAAAACTCCTGATCTATAAAAAGTTACACTTACTGAAAGTCAAAAATGATATGAGACCCTGAGCATTCAGGACTTCTTATCCCCTCTCTGAATTTCCGATTTCAGCTTTATCCAAAGCCAAAAGTGGAGAATTTCACTCCAAAGCCACAGGCTGACCACACCATTTGGACTCTTCTGTCCTTCAGATGCTGACTTTGAGGACAAAATCCCCCACTGACAAAGCCGTGTGTGAGTCAGCTATTTTTATCCATAATGACTAAACACACCCCAGCTTCATTTGCACTACCTCATCCAGCCCCAAGCTCCTGCTTTTAATAGTCAACCAGTCAGAATCCCTGAAATTCTGCCAGCTGTTTTTTTTTTGGACTGCTCATACATTCTAAAGTGCTCCAAATGGTGTGGATATGGACTATGGAAATGATACGAGTTATTTTTTAATTTAGGAAAGGGCTCTTAATCAAAACTGCGTTTCTGCACTTTAATGCAGTATGAACTGCACGAACAGCTGCTTTAAGGGAAGCAGGGACTTTCTTCAAATAATACCACCACCACCTTACCACAACAACGCTGCGAGACGCATCAAGTACGTGAATAACGGGGCAGCTGTACCGAGGGGCGATCTTCACTGCTGTGTGAGTCCTGTTCAAACACACACAGACAGAGTTGGTGGAGATTGTTATGGGTTATTTTGAACTTCAAATTTTACAAGTAATGACAGTAAAATAGGACTAACTTTGAAGTGGTCGCTCCGCCAATCAGCAGAGGAGTCCTCATGCCCAGACGTTCCATCTCCTTAGCAACGTGAATCATCTCATCAAGAGACGGAGTGATGAGACCGGACAAACCAATTATATCTAGACACAGACCAGAAAAAAAACCCCAGAAAAACCCCACACAAAAAAAACAAATTATATACAGTATATATAATGTGTGTACATGTATATGTATATGTGTGTGTTTGTGTGTGTGTATATTTTACACATATATGTATATCATACACACATATACATATATACACACACACACACATACAGACACACACACACATACACAGACACACACATATATACATATATACACACACACACACACACATATATATATAAAAAATGTGTGTGTGTGTGTGTGTGTGTGTGTGTGTGTGTGTATGTATATATGTATATATGTGTGTGTGTGTGTGTGTGTGTGTGTGTGTGTGTCTGTATGTGTGTGTGTGTGTATATATATGGGGTGGGGAGAAAACGATTTTGAATCAATTCACATCTCAAAAATCAATTTTCTAAATATTTAATTTATAACATTAAGTTGACGGAATGCAAAAGGCGGAACTTGGAAGTGCGGAAGTGCAGCGCCCGGACAGTCTGTGGTGGCACAAAACAAAAACACAACTGGATGAGGGAGAAATCTGACCGGCACCCTCTGCATTAAAAGCCAGGTTAGGACAGGAGTCACAACACAGATGTTAAGAAGAGACATTTTGTCCTTTCAACAGCAATCAAACCAGCTTGGGAGCCACAACATTTAATGTCCAGTATGTCTCCATGTGTGATAATGTACGAGTACAGGCTAAACAATACAAACACAAGCGCTGACTTCACCTTCGCAAATTTTTAGTGTTTGACAGTCTCTCATTGCAGATGAAAAGTACCAACTGCGGTGCTTATGATGTCCATTAATCTCCAAACGTTCATCCTTAATCTTTCTCTGTGCCTTTTTGTTAAATGGTGACGTTTGGTCCATGCTACATGCTCACCATGCTGCATTTCTCTCAGGCAACACTGAAAATTACAAAAGGTCCAGATATGACCTGTGTAGATCTATCAGAGAGGCCAAGAGACGGTACAGGCTGAAGTTAGAGGGCTACTACCCCACCGCAGACTCCTGGCGCATGTGGCAGGGACTGCAGCACATCACCAATTACCAACAGACAAGCAGGGTGGTCACAACCAGCCACATACACTACCTGATGAGCTGAATGAGTTCCATGCTCGCTTCGAGGCCCTTAACCCTGGCCAGCTGAGAGACATTATGGCCACACAGGACACTCACTGTGACATCAGTGGATGTGTGCAGGACCTTGAAGAGAATAAACCCACAGAGAGCAGCCGGCCCAGACAACATCGCCAGTCGTGCACTCATGGTTTGCTCATCAGAACTGGCTGACATGTTTGTGGACATATTCAATCTGTCCCTTGTGCAAGCATTTGTGCCATCCTGCTTCAAGACCACCACCATCGTGCCCCTCCCAAAGAAAATCGTTGACCTGCCTAAATGACTATCGCCCTGTTGCACTCACCCCAATCATGATGAAGTGCTTCGAGAGAAGAGTCATGACCCACATACAGAAGACCATTCCAAACATTACAGACCCTCTCCAGATCATAGATAGGGCTGCCCACCGCTCTGGGCAAGTGTGCTCACTGCCCCCTAGTGTGTGTGTGTCTTCACTAGTGTGTATGTGGTGTTTCACGTCACGGATGGGTTAAATGCGGAGGTGGAATTTCCCCGTTTGTGGGATTAATAAAGTATCACTTAACAGGTCCACAGACGACGCAGTGAACACTGCCTTTACACAGCCCTCACACACCTGGAGGGAAAGGACACGTATGTCAGAATGCTCTTCATCGACCACAGCTCAGCATTTAACACAGTCATTCCATACAAACTCTCAGAAAAGCTCCTCACTCTCAGACTGACACCCGCCCTCTGCAACTGGGCGCTGAACTCTCTAACAGACAGACCCCAGTCAGTCTGAGTCAGTATCCACACATCCAGTACAAGAACAGTGATCACAGGGGTCCCCCAGGGCTTTGTGCTGAGCCCCCTTCTGTACACGCTCTTCACTTATTACTGCGTGGCCTCCCAGAACAACACCAGCATCATCAAGTTTTCTGATGATACTACAAGTCAATGGACTGATCACTGGTGTGGACGAGACAGCGTACAGGAAGGAGGTGGCTGAGCTGGTGGCCTGGTGTCATAACAACAATCTTTCCTTGAATGCAGACAAGACCAAGGAAATGATCGTTGATCCAAGGAGAAAGTGAGAGCTGCACACACCTCTGTACATAGGTGAGACAGAGATGGGGAGCGTGAAGACCTTCAAATTCCTCGGCATCCACATCAGTGAGGATCTCACCTGGTCTCACAACACACATCTCATCATCAGGAAGTCCCAGCAGCGACTGCACTTTCTGAGAAGACTGAATTTGGCATGCCAGCCAAAATTCTCAGCACCTTCTACAGGAGTACGATCAAGAGTGTTCTTGCCAGCTCCATCGCAGTCTGGTATGGGAACTGCACTGCTCAGGACAGGAAGGCTCTCCAGCGTGTGATCAAAACCGCATTCCATCTCAGGAGCAGCCTTCCCCTCACTACAGGACATTTATCATGCCAGGGTCATCAGAAGGGCCCACATCATCATCAGGGGCACCAGTCGTGAGTCTTGGAGGCCAGAATGTCAGACATGGGAATGGGAGGGTTCCAACCCTCCTCGGAGTGAGGACGAGAAGTGAAAGGATGTGTGCTCCAAGTGTTTTCAAAGCAGGAAGGGGTGGGGGAGAAGGTGAGCTCCCAGTGCCCTTGGAGCAGGAAGAGGATGGGGAAGAAGGGCTCCAGTCCACTTGGGAGCTGGGACTGGAGGCATGAGGGGTGGCAAGACGCACTCACACCGAGGGTTACTGCTCCACCAGCAGGCCCCTGACCATATGACGGGTCTCCACCAGCTGCTCCTCAAGCTGCTTCCAGTGCTTTTCAGCATCTTGGAAGACAGCCTGCAGCTCCAACCAGCCAGACAGGTACAGGGGGACCAGGGTTTTGCTGGCCTTTTCTACTGCGGAGAGTCCCTCAGTGTGTTTGCGTCCTCCTAAGGGTTTCGGCACCGCTGTAGCATGTCATGTGCTACCCCGGGCTCAAGGAGAACACTGGAGGCAGGATCCAGGGTTGCAGCAGTCATGTTTCTTTAATCACACACCAAAAAATAAAAACTCAAACCAAAACCAAAAGATACACTGGCCACTTTTCAGTGGCTTCAGCCAGCTCGGCTTTTCAGTCTTTTTACTCAAGCTTTTCAGCTCTTCCAGTCTTTTGGTGCAGCTTCTGCTGCTGCTTGTCCCCTCTCTCTCTCTCTGCTCCTGCTCAGCTCTTTAAAAAGGCACCAGCTGGCTCTCATTAAGGGCACCCCGAGCAGAGAGGGAACGAGAGCTGGCTGCTCCGCCTGCCCATCACTGCCCCCAGTTTGCAGCTCGGGACTTGGTCCTTGATCTCGTGCCTTTTGTTGCTGGCACCATCGTCCTCGTCCTCCTCCTCCCGCCATTAGCTCAGGCTATGTGTTCCATCCCCTCCAAGCTCTCCGTCGCCACTGAGAGTTGTGCCCCGTCTTCTGGCCAGCTCTCGCAGCCATTATCGTCGGGGCCCAGGGAGCAGGGAGCAGAAAACCGGTAGGATAGCTGTAATCTGCTGCATACCCACTGCCTCAGGATCCGTTTTTCACTATAACAGCGCATTTTATCGCAGATGAGCGGCAGCAGCGTCTCATGTGCTCCAAACAAAAGCAGTGAATGACAGTCTTCCAGTTCACTCGCCACAGCACTTCCATTTGATTTATTAATAAAAGATATTGGATGTAAATTCATTATAGATCATTACAAATACTTTGCTTTAAAACTACCAAGTCGTCACACAGTGAGGAAAAAGAAATCCTGTATAGAAAAAAGATGCATCGATAATCGTTTTATAACTGCATCACAGCCTCTGAATCGTGATCGAATCAAGTTGTAAGATGTCTAGAGATTCCCACCCCATATATATATATATATATACACACATACACACACACACACACACACACACACACACACACACACACATACTTTGTATTGTATTTGAAGCTTTTTGAGTTGTATTTTTACTACATGAAATATGCTATTTGCTCAGTACTGTATATCGTAAACATCTAAATAAAACCTTTCATCTGCAAATACTGCATATTTTCATAAACAGGGTGTGTTTTTAAAGGATGTTATTGGGTGGGTATTTGGGTCTTGTTAACACAGCCCACCTGCTTTCTTCTCAACAGCCTCCTTCAGGATCCTGTCACATGGTACCATCACGCCCAAATCAATCACTCTACAAAGAGAAACATTCAACTGTTATGTTTCCAGACTCACACATACTCACTCTTAATCACTTTTAATCAAAGGTAACTGCTTAAATCATAAGACCCCCACAGTCTTTCATTAGCAGCGAGTGCCCCATTACTTAGACTGATGATATTGTTTATGCATCAATCTTGAAAATGACAACAACAGTTCACAGCCCATTCACATCCTTAACACGCACACTAGAGGTCTGCACTTGCCTCCATAACACCTTGCAGCGCACGACTAATTTGCAGTGTTGTGTGTGGGACAAAGCACGCATGAAGAGAAATCCCACAAATTAACGAATAGCCTAAATAAAGTAGGACGAACACTAAATCATATTTATAAACAATACAAAATGACAGCACAACAGTAAAACAAGTGAATGAAGTCATTCAAAAGAGCTGCGAAGAGCTGCGACTGTGTAAACAACGTGCAAATTCTTGTAGATGACAGAGAAGGCGGAGCCTATATCTCAACAGCTACGTCTGCCGAGCCCAGCAAGACACCACAAATAACTGCTCTGTGATTTAATTCCTGCTCAGTGTTTAATAAACGGAGTTTGGTGACTTCACAGTAGCCCAATTATCCGATAATAATCCGACTAACAGCTCAATCGGAATAGAATACGTCCCTGTAAACACCTCAGTCAAAACAGTCTAGTCCGATTGAGGCCATCCGGAATACAATTTCTATGCGACTGAACGAGGCAGATGATCCTGTAAATAATCCGTTAAATAGACGATTAATACCCGTGTAAACGCCTGAATCCAATTACATTCCCTATCGGAAAGTTCAGGTATGTTCTGCATGCGCGTCGCTTCATAGCACAAGTTTATAACATTGAACATGATGGAGCAGAAACTGGTCTGCAGAGGAGACGAAGTTTATGTTCTGATCTTTAAAAGGCGGCGGTAGGACTACCTGTCTCAGGACACGATGTCTTCCTCTCGGCCTTCTTTAATAAGCACATGCATGTTTTCCTGAGTCTGACATCATTTTAAAGCTAATAAAAACACAAGCACTGCTCACTGCTGCTCATCTCACTCTGACTGGACTCACGTGAGGTTCGCTGTAATAGTAATGCCGATGACTGCCATGTTATTTCAGCAGAGGATAACGTGTTTGTGAATAAACTACATCATACACTGCACGTCAGCTCATCTTTACAAATTTGCACAGGTGGGAGCGGGCCAAAACGTTTCGGGTGTGGGCGGGTGCGGGACAAATGATGCGGGTGCGCGATAAAATCTTGTGGGAGGGGGACTGAAAAAACAGTCCTGTGCAAACCTCAAACGCACACAACTCAGATCACTGGACACTGTAATTCAGAACACCGGACTCCAGTCCTGGCGGGCCAAAACATTGCAGACTTCAGCAAACACAGCTGATTCAGCTCATCAGCTAATTAGCAAGGCCTTCATGACCTGAATTCAGACCATTAGAGGAGGGTAAACACGGATCTCTGCAGCACTTTGGCTGGGAAGGTCCCCAGTTTGACACGCCTGCTGTAATCAAACAGCTGTATTTTATATTAGTCTCTCTATTAAATCACTGACATTCTATACATACCGGAAATTGTTGCATCCCAGAACGACACCTACAATGTTCTTGCCAATATCGTGGACGTCTCCCTTCACTGTGGCCAGAACTATCGTGCCCTGATATGGATCCTGCAGAGGCACAAGCACAAACGCGGATCATTCACAGGCGCAGACTGCCGAGTTATTTATTTATCACTATTATAATATGATATATATGTGAACTCTTACAATGTCCTCTGACTCTCCAGATGTTGCCATCATCTCCTCTCGCTCTTTCTCCATGAAGGGAATCAGATAGGCCACGGCTTTCTTCATCACACGAGCCGACTTTATCACCTGAGCGCACACACAGACACTGCGGTTACCTGAGCAACATTATACTGCGTGGTGACAGGCCAGGCCTGAGCTGCCCCAGAGCTCCTGCACGCTCTCCAAGGTACTGGACCTAAGGAGCATGACAACCGGACGTTTCTGTCTCTCTCTGTGTCCCCTTTTGACTCCGTGTGGCCAACTTGTATGTCAGTGTTCACATAACTTCCATATACATCATTTCTTCTTTTGGCAAAAAGAAAAAACATCATTTACATTTATTTTGGCATCAAAACAAAAACAGCAAAAAAGCTGAAAGTGCAGATTTGAATGTCGTTACAGAATGTAAATCTAATGTCATGCATTATGTAATACACATATATATATATAAAACACGATTTAACCAAGATATAATCTGATGAGTCAGCGTGGCACCGCTGGTAGTGTCGGAGTGTGTGTGTTCGCTACCTGCGGCAGGAACATCTTTCCAGCTCCAAACAGATCACCCACGGTCTTCATGCCATTCATAAGCGGCCCCTCAATAACGTGGAGTGGACGGGGGTAGTGGTCAGTCTGTGCACGAGCCTCCTCTGTGTCCTCGACTACATACTTTTCTATACCCTTAACACACACACACACACACACACACACACACAAAATGATCTATACAGCTCCAATAATAACTAAGATTGTATAAACTATTAAATGATACTAAATGATAAAAGTAATATTAGCATCTATTGTTATTATTGTTACAGTTTATTGTATCTATTTGAAATCATTTCACTCAGACACACATTCCTACCTTTATAAGAGCATACTCCAGTCTCTCCTCCACACTTCCCTTTCTCCATTCATCTGTCTGAATCACCTTCTTCCCTCCTTTGGCGTTATTCTAAAATCACCGGCATAAAAAAGCAAATAATACTAATAAAGCTAGGAGGATTATTACTACTCAAACCAGCGTTAATAACATGAAAATAATCAGAAAATTTCTCCTTATTATTACTACTGCTGCTGCTGCTACTACTACTACTACTACTACTACTACTACTACTACTACTACAACTAATAATAATAATAATAATAATAATAATAATAATAATAATAATTTGACATAAATGTCACAAGTGGACGTCAAGGGAAAATTTTTCTAAAGCTGGACAGTCAAACTGAGAATTAACATATTTTTCAGATGTAGTTAGTTAATATTATCCACACATTTATTAAAGACATGACAAAAAGACATTTGCATGTGCAAAAAACTAATATCCTGCAGCACATGTGGAGTGAGGAGCTGGATAAAGTAAAAAGATAGATATCTTTACTTTCTAGATGATGTATGTTCATATTTTCAGGTAACGTGGAGAAAAAACTGCAACATGATGTTTGAATTTTACGTTACATTTATTATTACACGTCTTATTCTGTGAGTTTATTGGGTGGCTGGAAAGCAGAAATCCAATTACTCAAAGTACCTGTAACAAAATATGATTTTCTGCTGTTATTACATGTGGATTATTAAATGCATGCAACTATTTAATGAAACAAATAGTTACAGGCATTTTAACCAAACAAAAGCAAAAAAAGTACCTGAGCGTACTGCAGCAGCTTCTCTGTGGCTTCTGGGTCTCGGTTCCAGATCAGGTTCTCACACAGCACAAGCAGCTCTTTATCAATGTCATCATACACTGGCAGATTTCCTGCGTTCACAATACCCATATCCATCCCATCCTGCAGGGGGCGCGACAGAGACAGGAAGAATCACCATCAGGTCTACAATCTTATCTTGGCAGTGGGAGCCCAAACATCCATGTAAATCAGTCAGCAGCGAACAACTAGACTAAGGAGGCTTTTCAGACAACTGCTGCTGGAGGAGTCGATGAATGTGTTACTTTTTGCTTAGCCTTGATTACCAGGGGCTCACGCCACGTAAAAGTAACAGAAGAAACTTTCAGCATTCATTTAAAACAATGACACTGATAAAACTGAAGAGATGAATGCCAGAGACGCACAGTTTTAATTAAATGCTAAATTAAAAAGATTTTTTTTTTGTTCGTTTAAAAGTGAGCTCTGAGCTTGACTAATAAAAGGTGGAACTGAGCTCCACAGATGAGAAGCAGAATAACTGAACGAGCCTCTCCACCAAGTGCAGCTCTTTCTAAATGGGAGTGATATTATCCCGGTGTTTTGATCTGTGCTGCTGCATTTTGTACGAATTCTAGAGGATGTACGGTTTCTTAGGAAGTCCAGCGAGAAGATCATTACAGTGATCAACTCTGCTTGTAACAAATGCATGAATAAGTTTCTCTGTGTCGCTCTGAGATAGAAGAAGCGTTCCAAAGGTCCAGTGAGACACTTGATATGATCAGAAAAGCAAGTTGATGAGTAACTTCTCAGTAGAGTTGGGACTGCACCTTTATGGCATGGTAGAGAAAAGCTCCATGCATAGCCTCCCTGATGGCCTCCATGCCTCGGAAAGAAAAAGACAGGTTGGACAGACCTCCACTAACACGGGCTCCAGGTAGAGACTCCTAAAGGAGAGAGAGAGAGAGAGAGAGAGAGAGAGAGAGAGAGAGAGAGAGAGAGAGAGAGAGAGAGAGAGAGAGAGTGAGAGAAAGTGAGAGAGAGAGAGAGTGAGAGAGAAAGTGAGAGAGAGAGAGTGAGAGAGAGAGTGAGAGAGAGAGTGAGAGAGAGAGAGAGAGAGAGAGAGAGAGAGAGAGAGAGAGAGAGAGAGAGAGAGAGAGAGAGAGAGAGAGAGAGAAAAAGAGAAAATGTAAGAATGAATGTAAGAAAGAAAGAGGAAAGAAAAAACAGAGTGAGAGAGAAAAAGGAGAAAACAGAGAGAGAGAGAGAGAGAGAGAGAGAGAGAGAGAGAGAGAGAGAGAGAGAGAGAGAGAGAGAGAGAGAGAGAGAGAGCGAGCGAGCGAGCGAGCGAGCGAGAGAGAGAAAAAAGCAAGACAGAAAAAGGAGAAAACAGAGAAAGAGAGAGCAAGCGGGAGAGAGCGGGAGACAGCAAAAAGAGCGAGAGAGTGAGCGAAGAGCGGGAGCAAGAGAGCGAGAAAGAGAGTGAGAGAGCGAGACAAGGTCAGGGGGAGCAGTTTGCAGAAAGAGCAAATTTTGAATGGATCCTCTTTAAAAATAAATGGACAGAATAAATGGGACTTTATTATTATTATTGTTTGTGTGTTGAATCTTACCTTAATAATTCTGGTGGCTCTAATGAAATTGATGGCATACTGGTTGTGCTCCTCCATCCCGGTGCCTATGGTCAGGATGTTGGGGTCAAAGATGATGTCATTGGGGTTAAATCCAACCTTCTCAACAAGGAGATGATAGGCTCTCGTGCAGATTCTGACCTTCTGGTCGATTTCAGTAGCCTGGGGAGAAAATGGCCAAAAATAATTCACAAACACATCCTCTGCTGAAATAACGCAGCGGTCATGGCCATCAGGCTCACCATGAAGTAACTTCACCAAACGCCATTTATTCCCAGTAAAAACAGAGTGGCTATTGTTGCTGTTTTGCTGGGCAGCTGTGGCCATCGGACTGATTCACGCAGGCTGCCTCTGCGTGGTGCGAGTGAAATGGCAGCGCAAGCACTAAAGCTTGAACATGCTGACATACAGCGCCTGAGCTGCAAAGCAGAGCAGCAAGAAAGTCATACACACATTCTTGCTTCCAGCTGGATAAATGGTCACTTCAGTGTGTGTGTGTGTGTGTGTGTGTGTGTGTGTGTGTGTGTGCGCTTTTACCGCCCACTTTATTAGGTACTCCTGTTCAACTGCTTAACACAAATAGCTAATCAGCCAATCACATGGCTGCAATTGCATTTAGGCCTGTAGAGGTGGTCAAGTCAACCTGCTGAAGTGCAGGCCGAGCATCAGAACGGGGAAGAAAGGGGATTTAAGTAACTTTGAACGTGGCGTGGTTGTTGGTGCCAGACGGGCTGGTCTGAGTATTTCAGAAACTGCTGATCTGCTGGGATTTTCACACACAACCATCTCTAGGGTTTACAGAGAACGGTCCGAAAAAGAGGAAATATCCAGTGAGCGGTCAGTTGTGTGGACGAAAATGCCTTGTTGATGTGAGAGGTCAGAGGAGAACGGGCAGACTGGTTCCAGATGATAGAAAGGCAGCAGTAACTCAAATAACCAACCAGAATCTCTGAGGAACGTTTCCAACACCTTGTTGAAAGTCTGCCACGAAGAATTAAGGCAGTTCTGAAGGCAAAAGAGGGTCCAACCTTTTACAAGCAAGGTGTACCTAATAAAGTGGCTGGTGAGTGTATATTGTGTGTGTGTGTATTTTATATATATATATATATATATATATATATATATATATATATATATATATATATATATATATATACATACATACATACATACATACATACACACAAATATATACACACACATATATACACACACATATACATACACTGCTCAAAAAAATAAAGGGAACACTTAAACAACACAATATAACTCCAAGTCAATCAAACCTCTGTGAAATCAAACTGTCCAGAATTTATTAATCATCACCGCTCAAAATAGCGTTCCCCTTTATTTTCAGCTGTTTTATTACTCTCAGATTTTTTCCTTGTATTTCTTTTATTTCTTACTGGTGGGTTTTGTTGTCACACAAGTCCATTTCATAATCTGTTACTCTGTAGATTCTGACTTCCCTTGTGATGCTTAGTTGCATTAAAATGAGGATTCCTTAAATAAAGAATATGATGATGATGATTCAACAAAAATGGTCGATTGTAGGGATGCACAATCAGAAATGGTGGCCAAACTTGCACTTAGACAATTAATTATTCTTAATTTCACTGATATGTTGAAATTTTATGCTCTAAATACTGTGAAGTTAGCAAAACAAAAGCTCTGTGCAAACCCAAACTGTACCACCTAGCAGGAATACAACACGCATTCCTAGTCCAAGCGTGGACTGTGTTTCGGGTAATCACACCGACCTGCCCTTCTTCATCGAATGCCATGACAACGACAGCGGCGCCATAGCGACGGACTTGTCTGGCACGCTTCAGAAACTCCTCCTCCCCCTCCTTCAGGCTGATGCTGTTGACGATGCACTTTCCCTGACAGCATTTCAGCCCCGCCTCGATCATCGTGAAGTTCGAGGAGTCGATACACAGCGGCACCTGCACATTTAGACACTTCAGGTTAGTTTTAAGTTCTGCATTTTGACAATCTATATACATTCAGTATAATCAGAGATCCCCCGTTTCTTTATTTAATTCCCAGCCAAAATGGCTTTTAAGTAAGTCACTGCTGTGGGGGGGGGGGGGGGGGGGGGGGGGGGGGGGGGACAAAAAACTTGTATCTCCATTTTCCAATTTTTGACATAATCTGAAAAGGCCCACTGTCCTTTAAATTGTCTGTAATTTTTCTAATGAATGGAGCAAAAGAAACAGCCCAAAATGACTTGGAAAGAAGTCTGATTCCACTGACTTACATTAAAAGGAAAGTGTTTTTCCTTCTCCTGTAAAGTTACCATTTTGGAGATTGAGGTTTTTTTTTCCGACAGCAGCGATAATGTTCTACATTTTTCAGCACCAGAAAAAAGCAGAACTCCAACAGTGGAGTTCAAAAGTCAGAGTCTGGGATTTTGTTTTCAAACCCTGGAAAGATTTTTTTGAGCATTCCTCAGCTTTCCCAGTCTTTTGTTGCCCCTGTCCCAACTTCTTTGGAACGTGTTACAGGCATCAAAGTCAAAATGAGTGAATATTTGCAAAAAACAATAAAGTTTATCCGTTTGAACATTAAATATCTTGTCTTTGTAGTGTATTCAATTGAATATCGGTTGAAAAGGATTTGCAAATCATCGTTTTCTGTTTTTATTCATGTTTTACACAACGTCCCAACTTCATTGGAATTGGGGTTGTATAAGAGGGGCAGACTTTATTCTGAATCTTATTCCTTCCATTGAGACACATGTTCAGATGACTTTCAGGCGGACACCACTTCATATCATTAAAGCTGAAGAGCTGTAAGGGCAGGTCAGTACTCTGGCGATGTCGGGCTCAGAGGCGATTAGGTTGCAGAAGCGTGCCATGGCGACGGGTCCCTCCAGCATTCCCTCGTCCATGTTAATGTCCAGCACCTGGGCGCCCATCTCTACCTGAGCTTTAGCAATACTCAACGCCTCCTGTACACAAACAAATACAATACAATTAGGGCTGACAAAGAATTTTAATACTTTATCAAGATTAATTGCATTGTTTGGTGTAGTTAATCTCCATTCTTTTGGTTGTTTTGTTCAAATCTGACCCTAAAAATTGTGTTTCCATTTATAAAGCAATGCATTTAGTTACAGCTTTATGATGGAAAAATAAGATTCATCAGAACGTATTCACTTTCAATCATTCAATGACCTTATTTAACCTAACCTCATAAAATAATGTGCCAACTAGGCCTGGGCAATAACTAAAAAATAATTAGTGCAAGATTTTCTATTCATAAAATCACAATTAATGATAAGATGCCAGCCCAGCTACACTGTTCACAAGATTCTATTACCAACCTCATAATTCCCGGACATGATAAGTTTGGCAAACTTCCGCGATCCAGCAACATTGCAGCGCTCCCCAATGTTCACAAAGTTGGTGTACGGCCCGATCCGGAAAGGCTCCAGACCTGCAAACATAGCGGACAGTTTAATATGAGCAAGGAGACCAATATTAAATCTGTAAAGGCGCTAAATTATCACAGGGTTGGTACAAAGTTTTTAAAATCAAAATTAGCACTTTTTAATAGACTTATTAGACTTCAACAAATGAAAAATAACACTATTACCACCTCACAAACTAAAATATAGCATGTACTAATATCTTGATGCATTATATTTTATTCTTTTTATTCAAATTGATTATTTGAAAATCAAATATTAATTAAGAAAATCAAATTTACGCCTTGCATTATCAGCCAATCACATGATACAGTCGTGTAGATCAGATTATCATCCAGCCAGGACACAGCATGTTTGACCCTTGCCTAGATACTGCATTTAGGTATTGATGGAATGACAATACACCAGGCTGACAAGCATAAATACTGAATCCCTACACAAGATTTACATGTTTAAGTCAGGCTGGTGTGATGAGCTGAGTAGGCGGAGCCTCTACAGGGGTTTTCTAGAGACACACTCCAATCAGTGTTATCAAGGTGAATCCAGATGAATTTCAGAAATTACATTTCACTGCATTTTAAGACGCTTTGAACTTCACAGCTGTTAAAGTAATAAGTTAACACTTTACCAGAGAGCAGCATGAAGTCACCAAAGACATCTTTCTGAGGAACTCTGGGCTGGCACTGTTTCACACTCTCAGCTATCGCCCTGCATCACAAACACAGGACACGCACAAACGCACAATGTACACACTGTACTGAAGTAGCCATCAATCAATGAGCATCAGCCTGAGATCATATCGGAGTTAAGATCCTGATCTAGACGTGTTCATTACCGTATGTGCTCTGGCGTTGTTCCACAGCAGCCACCAACAATGTTCACGAAACCATCCATTGCAAATTCCTGTGTAACAGGAAAAAAAAAATAGCACTTTAAAGAATTTAAAGTTTCATAAGTTCATTTTCTGAATCCATTACTACAGCAAGTGAAATACCTCATCTAGTCACTCCCCTAATCCTTTTGTGCT
The DNA here is from genome assembly GCF_015220715.1 of Pygocentrus nattereri. Classification (NCBI taxonomy): domain Eukaryota; kingdom Metazoa; phylum Chordata; class Actinopteri; order Characiformes; family Serrasalmidae; genus Pygocentrus; species Pygocentrus nattereri. The sequence continues at coordinate 36,235,873 of NC_051223.1, forward strand.
GGACAAAAAAAAATATAGTCACCTTGTGTGTTTAAGGTGGTAGTAACTGCAGATGGCACTGCAAGAGGATGAGCAGGATAGAAATACCTGCATTGTGTGTGACCGGTTTTCATAGACTGGGAAGAGGTGGTACAGCGTAGGGAATGTCCTGTTTGATGTGAGCAAAATGGGTCGTAAAACAAAAAGGAGTGACTGAATTTGGGCGTGTCAAAGGCCACAGTGTGAAGGACGTAGCTGAATTTGCAAGCGTAGAGAAACATATGGGCATATGGGTCGACCAGCAGTGGCAGAGTCCCAGTCTACAGGAAATTCTTGTCAGAATTGTGGGCGAAAGACGAAACTGACGTACAGGGACCGCCGGGGTGTTTCATGGCTTATGAACAAAAATCGCTTCACTTCCAGGCAAGAACTGCTTCCAGACGTCAACACAGGTTCTTCACCACCAATTTCTGAAAGAACTCTCCTGCATACCATGAACATATGGAGCAGAGCAGCACACAAGAGGCCTTTGATCACTTCTGCTCTCGAATTTTCCTAGTTACAGTGGGCAAAGAGACACAGTAACTGAACTGTCCATGAGTGGAAACGCCATCTGGTCTGATCAATCTCGTTTATGTCTGTATGTGAATGATGCCCGGCATCGTGTTCATCGTAGACCTTTAATGCGAACTGCGTGCGGGGTGTGGTCGAGCTGGAGAAGGCTCTGGTGTTCTGGGGATTTTGAATTACATGGAAATGGGTTCTTTGGTTTAGGTGCTGACATTGAACTGCTGGACAATCATTTTTTGCCTTTTGCTTACAGAACACGACTTTCCTATCTCTGTATTCCAAGATGACAATTCTCACATTCACAGGGCTGCAAATGTGACTTGCTGGCATGATGAACATTTAGGAGGATTCAAACTGCTGGACTGGATTGTAAAATCCCCAGATTTGAATCCTCTTGACAATTTGTGGGACTACCTGGGACTAGTATGACGTCAGGGAAGTCAGGGAAGGCTCCACGAAATCTGCAGGAGTGGCTGAACACTGACACCTACTGTCACCTACATCCAGAAACTTGTCCAGTCCATGCCAAATCAAACTGCAGCTGTTACAAGTCCTCGGAGATGTTACACGTTACGAGGTGCGTTTCAGACACAGGCAACTCATTTTTTATCTGGGTGGAATTATTTGCACTAACAAAACAAATAGTCAATGAACCAGCTAGAGTAAAAGCTCGATTACATACAAGAAATCAATGCAAAACTAGACCTATACCTAAAACTATTAGCTGAGTTTCCTCCAGTGCTGATAAGGGTAGATGTTCATATCGTACAATACTAACAGTTAAAGGGCCCATACTGTGAATTTTACCCACTTTTTCCAAACAAGAGATCACTATTGCATACAAACACTGAACTTTCAAACCATACCACTCACTCCCCAGTGCATGAATTCCATGCATGGAAAACAAGTTGCAAAAACAAGATGACCTGTTTTTGTGATGTCACAAAAAATTGCACATACACACACACACACCTATTTAGTCTACAACAATTTAGCCTCACCCATTCACATTGAAGATATAAGGTATGTCTATAGTCAGACTGCTTTTTGAATGAGGTACAATACATAGCAGCCAATCAGAACAGAGCTCATTTACATATATTAGTCTTAAAGGGACAGTAACACGCACAACCTGTTTAATTAAAGTAATAGACATGACGGAAAACTTATGAAAAAAATTAACTATGATTGTTTTGGCGAATAATCCAACGTAAACAATAACTGCAGTTACTGCAGTGTGGCACCAACATTTCAAAATTTCAATTTCACCTTTATATGTGAGGCAGTGACCTGTGGGGTTTCGTCATACCCTCCAAACGTGTTGGGGAGACCTAGAAGAAAACAAGCACAGATAAATGCAGGAAAAAAGAAGCCTTTAGTGTGTCCATAACGGGACAGAGCAGCTGGTTACCTGCGTTGGGGTAACATATGACGAAAGCGTCAGTGCTCTTCCCAATCACTTCAATAAACGGCCTCATATCAGTGGCTCCCAGAGCACAGTTCAAACCAATACTGAGGGAAAGGAGAAGGTTAGCTCTGTTAATGGTGGGAAAAGGGTGCAGCAAAGGGATCAACCAAGTTGATCACAGTTAAGAACACAGAAATTCAGGTTAAAAATGCATTACAGGGTTTGGCCACCAGGAGAACATGCCTCACATGTCCTTAAAGAGCCCATATCATCATATAATCTAATTTTCAGTATTTCTTCCCAAAGAACTCCTGTACACTTCAGAACATACTATTCACTTTCCATGCCATACAGTTTACATATGGAAAGTAGCAAAAGCCATTTTGGAGTTGTTGACATAACAGTGGTTGTTATGTCACAACCATAAGCATATGCACATACACTGATCAGGCATAACATGATGACCACCTTGTTTCTACGCTCATTGTCCATTTAATCAGCTCCACTTACTGTATAGCTGCACTTTGTAGTTCTACAGTTACAGACTGTAGTCCATCTGTTTCTCTGATACTCTGTTACCCTGTTCTTCAGTGGTCAGGACCCCCATTTGGATCGTGGATCATTATCAGCACTGCGGTAACACTGATGTGGTGGTGTGTGGTGCGCAGGTACGAGTGGATCAGACACAGCCCTGCTGGAGATTTTAAACACCTCAGTGTCGCTGCTGGACTGAGAATAGTCCACCAACCAAAAATGTCCAGCCAACAGCGTCCTCTGACCACTGATGAAGGACTAGAGGATGACCAACACAAGATGTGCAGCAGCAGATGAGCTGTCGTCTCTGACTTTACATCTACAAGGTGGACCGACAAGGTAAGTGTCATAGAGTGGACAGTGCGTGGACACTGAGGTGTTTAAAAACTCCAGCAGCACTGCGGTGTCTGATCCACTCAGACCAGCACAACACACACTGACACACCACCATCACTTCAGTGTCACTGCAGTGCTGAGAATGACCCACCACCCAAATAGTACCTGCTCTGTGGGGGTCCATGGGGGTCCTGACCACTGAAGAACAGGGTAACAGAGTATCAGAGAAACAGATGGACTACAGTCTGTAACTGTAGAACTACAGAGTGCAGCTCTACAGTAAGTGGAGCTGATAAGATGGACAATGAGCGTAGAAACAAGGTCATAATGTTATGGCTGATCGGTGTGTGTACATATCATTCAGCTTAGATCACGTAACTCCAACCAAACACATTGAAGAGATGAGAACTGTTGCTGTGGAAGACGTGGAAGAAATCAATTAAACCTTGTGCTGTTTCTGACTCTCAGGAAGCAAACGCATCATTGCAGCCCTCCAAAGTTTACACCCATCGGAAAGGAGCAGCTACAGTTTATTTCTTCCGATGTCCCTGAGGATTTCATTTAATATTATAAATCATATTCCATGTTTCACCTCAAGCTGCTTTTTTGACTAGGCAGAATTACAGGGTAGTCAATCAGAACAGAGCTCATTTACATATATAGGTATTAAAGGCACAGTAACTAAACCAGCCTGTTTAATTCTAAGAGATCGAGAGAGATTAGACAATAGTCATGAAAAAACTAATTATGACCATAAGTTTCTCTTCGTGATTGAGGTGACTAACAGTTTGTCAATGTTAAAGACTACATGGATTTAATAAAAGCTTAATGAATTGTTAATGATGAACAGGCTGTTTATAAAGGATTTATAAAGGTGCAGTGAAGTACTTCCATTTCCAAGTTGAGTCTCAAACAAATAAGCAGAAGTTTTACCACATAGGCTTCATATGAGACATGCTGATAACGAAGGCCTCTCCAGTCTGCCCTGAGAGTGTACGACCACTCTTATCTACAATGGTGCCTGAGATCTGTAACACACACACACACACACACACACACACACACACACAAGAATGCCATTGTATACCAAATCTCTCTACATGGAGAGGAGGGGGAAGAGGAGGAGAGGAGGGGGAGGAGAGAAAGGGGAGGAGGGGAGGAGAAGGAAAGGAGAGGAGGAGGGAAGAGCGGAGGAAGGAGGGACGGAGAGGAGGGGAGGAGGCGGAAGTTGGGCAATACACAACATACAATAAAATATAAAATCTCCAATAAATAAAAAATAAAATACAATCCCTTAAAGTATGTTACATATTACAATGCAGAACATTCTTCACTCATTTATAACTAAAATAATTTAGATTACTATCTAAACAATAAAGTAACCAGAGAAAAATAGCTGAACTTAAATAACACAAAGAAAGTGACACAGATTAAATTAAACATTGAATTAATAATATTATATTAAAGTAGTTTAAACTGACTGGATGGATGGATGGATGGATGGATGGAAAGACAGATAGAGAGATAAAAATCTTGTTACTTACAAATATGGGTCTTGGCTCATAAGCCTCTTCAAACAGCATATCAATAGCAAACAGAGCGGCCTTATAGAGGAAAAGAGATCAGTAGGTCAAAGTGTTTTATAATGAAACAGTAAGAAAAAAATGGTTTAAAACAGTCACAAAATAAATAGTAAAACACACACACAAAAGATAAAATTAGTAATAAAAATAAAGTATTACAAGGAATTTAAATAAAATAAGAAAAACAAATGAAGGAAAATACAGACATTAAATAAACACTGAAGAAAAAAAAAAACTCCAAAACTTAAAATCAAATCTAAACTTAAACTAAATGTTTAGATGTTTCTTAAAAGTGTGCACTGAACAGAAAAACCTAATTTCCACAGTTTAGAAGTATAATAACAGAAAGAGGTCCATCCACGATTTAGAAAAATATTACTTGGGTTTTTATTTTAACATTACAAAACATTCAATATCAAAGTGTTTTAAAGCATTACGACTGAAGACTGACACTGAATATAAATGAACAGAATGAATAAATGAACAAAAAAGAGCAAGACAGCTAGTGAGTGAGTGAGTGAAAAAAAGAGAGAAAATGTAAGAATGAATGTAAAAAAAGAGAGAAAGAAAGAAAGAAAAAGCGAGAGAGAGAGGAAAGAAAATGGGATGGGAGACAGAGCGAGAGAGAGCGAGAGAGAGAGCGAGAGAGCGAGAGAGAGCAAGAGAGAGCGAGAGAGAGCGAGAGAGAGCGAGAGAGAGCGAGAGAGAGCGAGAGAGAGCGAGAGAGAGAGAGAGAGAGAGAGAGCGAGAGCGAGAGAGAGGGAGAGAGAGAGAGCGAGAGCGAGAGAGAGAGAGAGAGAGCGAGAGAGAGAGGGAGAGAGAGAGGGGGAGAGAGAGGGGGAGAGAGAGACCGAAAGAGAGACAGAGACCAAAAGAGAGAGAGAGAGACAGAGAGAGAAAGAGAAAGAGAGACAGAGACAGAGAGAGAGAGAGAGAAGAACTGAGAGAAGAACTGAGAGAAGAGTGTGTACCTTTGCGTTAGCCGTATCAAAGATGGTCTCCACCAGGACGATATCGCAGCCTCCATCCAGCAGCCCTCGAACCTGTTCTGCATACGCTTCCACCAGCTCATCAAACGCTGCACAAAACACAGAACAAGCCCTGAACCTGCTTTAAATGTTTTCACCAGACAGGAGTCAGTACATATACTAGCGGTATAAGGTAGTAAACATGATGGAATACGTTTCTGCCACATCACATATATTCCAGACATTACGACTAAGGCAAATTCCTAAATGTCTGAATATCCCAGTTTAATTCTCCAACCTTAATTCCCAAAACCCACAGCTCATGAGCTCCCCCTTGTGGGTGAGTGAAGGTGGTTCATGGGACTCTATTATTTCACCCGAGGCCTATAAGCTCAGGGATAGATCACCGGACTAAACGTGCTAAGGATGTGTATTTCTCAGTCTAAGAACGTGACGCTGTAAACGTCTTTTCAAATGAAGAGAAGTGGAAACAGTGGATATACAGTTCTACATAACTGAGAAGAGAAACAGGTGAAATTCTGCTGAAATGCACTGTTACCAGCTTGTTACTAGATACTGTTGTAACTGCAGTATGATCAGAATCTCTGAAATGCTCTGATTATGTTATATCATTTTTGTATGTGAGGGATTTGCTCAGTAATGAACTGTAGTTCTTATTACACTGTATGCACAATTATTAGGCAAGTGAGTATTTTGACCATATCATCATTTTTAGGCATATTTTCTAACTCCAAGCTGGATAAACTTGAATGCTTAATGGATTTAAGCATAGCAGGTGATGTGTATCTGTGTAATGAGGGAGGGTGTGGCCTAAGGAGGTCAACACCCTATATCAAGGTGTGCATAATTATTAGGGCCAGAAAATGGGCCAAAAAAGAGATTGAACTGACTCTGAACAGTAAAAAATGACCAAAAGTCTCTCAGAGGGATGCAGAACTCTTGAAATTGCTAAGATATTGGGGCGTGATCACAGAACCATCAAAAGTTTTGTTGCAGTCAACAGGGTCGCAAGAAACGTGCTGAGAAAAAAAGACGCAAAATAACTGCCAAGAATTTGAGAAGAATCAAGTGTGAATCTACCAGGAATCCATTATCTTCCAGTTCTGTCATATTCCAGAACTGCAGCCTAGCTGGAGTATCAAGAAGTACAAGATGTTCAGCGCTCAGAGACGTGGCCGAGGTAAGGAAGGCTGAAACCCGACCACCACTGAACAAGACTAGTCTAGACTGGTCCAAGAAGAATCTGAAGACAGATTTTTCAAAGGTTTTATGGACTGATGAAATGAGAGTGACTCTCGACGGACCAGATGGATGGGGCCATGGCTGGATCAGTAACGGGTCAGACGCCAGCAAGGTGGAGGTGGGGTACTGGTATGGGCTGGTGTTATTAAAGATGAGCTGGTTGGACCTTTTCGGGTTGAAGATGGGCTCAAAATCAATTCCCAAGCCGACTGCCAGTTTTTAGAAGACACTTTCTTTAAGCAGTGGTCCAGGAAGAATCTGCATCTCTCAAAAAGACGATGATTTCTATGCAGGACGATGCTCCATCACATGCATCCAAGTACTCCTCTGCATGGTTCGCCAGTAAAGGCATTAAAGATGAAAAACTTATGACGTGGCCCCCTTCCTCACCTGACCTGAACCCAACTGAGAACCTGTGGGCAGTTCTTAAACGGGAGATTTACAGTGAAGGAAACAGGACACCTCTCTGAACAGGGTCTGGGAGGCTGTGGCTGCTGCTGCACAAAAAGTTGATCGTCAACAGATCAAAAAAACTGACCGACTCCATGAATGGAAGGCTTATCACTGCTATTGAAAAGAAGGGTGGCTGTACTGGTCACTGATTTTTTTAATTTATTTATTTCTCAGAAATGTTCATTGGAAAGTTTTGAGTTGTTTATAATTCTCACTTGAACAGATGAAAATAAAGTGAGATGTGAAAATGTTTGTTTTTCATTTAGCTGCGTAATAATTCTGCACCGTTAGTTTCCCAGTAAATGTGCACATATAGATATTCTCCTCAGAAAGCCAAAACTTCACTTTTACTTTCTTAAACATTCGTGTTTGAGGTTTATTAACATTTTGGATTAGCTGTGAGCGCTGTAGCTGGTCATTAATAAAAATAATCCTCAAAAATAAGACTTGCCTAATAATTGTGCACACAGTGTAGTTTTGAAAGTTATACGCTTACTCAGTTTGTGCCTTCATAACAGCCCTTTGAGATCAATAAGGAGTTTAGGCATTTCTAAAACAGAGAGAATCACACACTCAATGTCAGTTTGTCACAGAACCTCGTGTTTTTGTCGTGAGGGCGCTCACACTAGACGACAAGGCAAAGAGAGCGTATAAACACCAGTTTGGGCTACAAATAAGAACTCAAACTCCCAGATCTCCTCAGGTCACACGGCACAAACAAAGCCAAACTCACTGCACTGGACCGGTTTGTGCTTTTATGTGTAGCAAAAGCGCAATCCGGGGATTAAAGTGGGGCTGAGAAGCGCCGATACACCGAGAGGAGGAGAAATATAAAACCTTGCATCTCCATTTTTGTTGTTTTTCAGTTTTTGACATATTTTGAAAATGCGTGTTGCTCTTTAAATGGTTTGTAAATTTCATGATGATTGGACCAATAGAAATGACCCAAAATTACTTGGAAAAAATTCTGGTTCCATTGACTTACATTATAAGCAAAGCAGGTTTTTTGCTTCCCCTGTGAAGTTCTCATTCTGGAGATACGAGGTTTTGTTCAGACAGCAGCAAACTGTAAAGAGAGTGCCCTGACGTCTGGGTCTACACATAACAGCTCTAATCTGCTGTTTCACATGCAGCTCCTCTGTCTCTGAACTGTTCGCGTGTGGCTCTACACCTTTCTCTCCGCTCTCCTAACTCTCTGATCGTATGCTGCTTGAAATACTTCTGAGTAAATCTCTGACTTTCTCACACTCCAGGACTCAAGACAGTTAGAAACATCACACATTTGATAATATTGGAGGGTCTGTGATCACTTCAGAGTTCAACTGGAGGGATAAAGATTCACTCGTTTCTCCTTTCACACTACTGGATCATCTGCATCATCAGTCGTTCCCAACTGAGATTGAAAACCGCTTCAGACAGTCACAAGCTGCAAATCGGGGTTATAATTGACCAAACAAAATGTGTAGGGCAGGCCCAGCTTTAAGATGATTTCAAAAATGGCAGAGTGAGCATCAAACTGAACACTCGTTCTACCAGCTAACATAACAATAATGCTAAGATGCTTTTGGGACACTGGGCCCAGATTTTCTACAGCCCACTTGACATTATCCACACCCATTCTTACTTTCTAAGGGGGCTGGAGGTTAGGGAACTGGCCCTGTGACTGGAAGGTCGCCGGTTCGATCCCCAGTGCCGACAGCACATGACTGAGGTGTCCTTGAGCAAGACACCTAACCCCCAACTGCTCCCCGGGCGCCGTGGATAGGGCTGCCCACCGCTCCGGGCAAGTGTGCTCACTGCCCCCTAGTGTGTATGTGGTGTTTCACATCACGGATGGGTTAAATGCGGAGGTGGAATTTCCCCGTTTGTGGGATTAAAAAAGTATCACTTAACCACCTCCACTCTGCCTGCAACTGTTTTACCTGATTTTTACCATTTTATCTTATTTTCATTGTTTTATTATTTGTTAGTTTATTATTATTCATATTATTCGTCTTATTTTAATTACAATTATTTTATTTAAATTTGTTTATTTGTTGATCTTATTCTCGTTTTAAACCAGCCATTAGGGGTGTACTTTGTGTACTTCTGGTGCCGGTCCCAAGCCGGATAAATGGTGAGGGTTGTGTCAGGAAGGGCATCCGGCGTAAAACTTGTGCCAAAACTATCATGCGGATCACAAATATGATTGCCATACCGGATCGGTCGAGGCCCGGGTTAACAACGACCGCCTCCGGTGCTGTTGACCAGCAGGGTGCCAGTGGAAATTGGACTACTGTAGGTAGAAGACCATCAAAGAGGAGAGGAGGAAGGCGGGTTAGAAGGCAGTGAGAGAGAAGGAAAGGCAGGAGTCTGGAGGTTAGAGTAGGGACTCTGAACATAGGGACAATGACTGGTAAAGGCAGAGAGCTTGCAGACATGATGGAGAGAAGGAAGGTAGATATTCTGTGTGTTCAGGAGACCAGATGGAAAGGAAGCAAGGCCAGGAACATTGGAGGTGTTCAAACTGTTCGATCATGGTGTAGAGAGGAAGAGAACTGGAGTAGGGATAATCCTAAAGGAACAGCTTGGGAAAAGGATAGAGAGGGAAATGTACTAGTGAGTGAACAGAGAGTGTTGAGGAGATGGAAGGAGTACTTTGAAGAACTAATGAATGAGGAAAACGAGAGAGAGGAGGACAACGGGGGGAGAGATAGTGGATCAGGAAGTGCAAAGAATTAGTAATGTGGAAGTGAGGGCAGCTTTAAAAAGGATGAAGAATGGAAAGGCAGTTGGTCCAGGTGACATACCTGTGAAGGTATGGAGATGTTTAGGAGAGAAGGCAGTGGACTTTTTAACCAGGTTGTTTAACAAAATCCTGGAGAGGGAGAGGATGCCTGATGAGTGGAGAAGCAGTGTACTGGTCCCCATTTTTAAGAAGAAGGGTGATGTGCAGAGCTGCAGTAACTACAGAGGTATAAAGTTGATGAGCCACACCATGAAGGTATGGGAAAGAGTTGTTGAAGCAAGGCTAAGGCGAGAGTGTTGCATTGAGAAGTACAGAGAAGGTCAGAAGGAGCTACATTGTGTCTTTGTGGATCTAGAGAAGGCATATGATAGGGTGCCAAGAGAGGAACTGTGGTACTGTATGAGGAAGTCAGGTGTAGCTGAAAAGTATGTTAGGGTGGTGCAGGACATGTATGAGGATAGTGAGACAGTGGTGAGGTGTGCAGTTGGAGTGACAAATGGTTTCAAGGTGAAGGTGGGGTTACATCAGGGATCAGCTTTGAGCCCCTTCTTGTTTGCAATGGTGATGGACAGGTTGACAGATGAGGTCAGGCAGGAGGCTCCATGGACCATGAGGTTTGCAGATGACATTGTAATCTGTGGTGAGAGTAGAGAGCAGGTGGAAGAGAATCTGGAGAGGTGGAGGTTTGCACTGGAGAGAAGAGGAATGAAGGTCAGTAGAGACAAGACGGAATACATGTGTGTGAATTAGAGGGAGGCAGGTGGAAAGGTGAAGATGCCAGGAGTAGAGGTCATAAAGGTGGAGGACTTCAAATATCTTGGGTCAACCATCAAGAGCAATGGACAGTGTAGAAAAGAGGCGAAGAAGAGGGTGCAGGCAGGATGGAGTGGGTGGAGACGGGTGTCAGGGCTGATGTGTGACAGAAGGATAGCAGCAAGAGTGAAAGGGAAGGTCTACAAGACAGCAGTGCGTCCTGCTATGATGGATGGTTTGGAGACTGTGGCTCTGTCTAAAAGACAGGAGGATGAGCTGGAGGTGGCGGAGATGAAGATGCTGAGATTTTCGTTGGGAGTGACAAGGATGGACAAGATTAGAAATGAGCAGAGCAGAGGGACAGTGAAGGTGGAGCAGTTTGGAGATAAAGCCAGAGAGGCCAGGTTGAGATGGTTTGGACATGTGTTGAGGAGGCATAGTGGATATATTGGGCAAAGAATGTTGGAGATGGAGCTGCGGGGCAGAAGGAGAAGAGGTAGACCTCAGAGAAGGTTTATGGATGTAGTGAAGGTGGACATGGAGATGGTTGGTGTGAAAGTAGAGGAGGCAGTGGATAGGGCAAGATGGAGGCAGATGATCCGCTGTGGCGACCCCTAAAGGGAGCAGCCAGAAGAAGAAGAAGAAGATCTTATTCTTGTTTTATTTTTATTAGATTTTATTAACATTTTAGGTGTTTTAATTAGTTGTATTATTATATTTTTATAATTAATGTTTCACTTTTTTACATTTACCTGATTTAAGTCCTTATTTATTACATTTAGTTTATTTGATATGCTTAGCAACATTATCAATCCTTTGCTCTGTATTAACTCGGCAACACCGTAAATGAGGGGCACCCTCAATGTTCTCCGAGATTAAATAAAGGTTGATTGATTGATCATAATCTGATTTCTGCAGTTGTCTGATTATTCAAATGGTCACGTAAACAGCATAGTCTGATTTCTGATTAAGAAATTTGAAAAAGAGGCTGGATTTGAGCTCAGTAATCAGATTTCTCAGTGCTGTGAACTCTTACTCTGATTTCTTCAGTCTGTGCATGTTCGAAAACAGACGGCGGTCTCATAAATAAGCGGGCAGCGTCGCCGCAAGATGGAACTAAAACACTTTTAGAGGGATGCTGAAACTAACTGCACGGTCGACCAAATGA
>NC_051223.1:36252615-36255115 GCF_015220715.1 Pygocentrus nattereri
TTTTGTTTAAATCAGGGCTGTAACTTTCTTTCACTTTTGCTGCTTGGGAAAGAACTTATACTAAAATAGTGCTGAAAATAATGCTAAAGCTTATCAGGGTGTAAGGAAAGAGGTGAGTTCACTTTAGGACAGTATAGTTGCACCGCTTATCACTCGTACTCATCACAGGAGAACAGGTTACTGACCCCCACCCCCTCATGGCAACAGCAGAGTAGAGTCACTTTCCTTGCAGTAGAAAACACCACCAGGGCTGTCGCTACAACGTGGAAATGTGCGAATCCTCTATTATACTGAAAATTTATCAAACATCTCTTCTATTTCTATCAAGAAGAGTTACATTGTGATAATCATCATTATCGTTTTGTTGCCCAGCCCTAACTTACACACCGTAATTATGTTGCAACACATCCACAACCCTTAAAATCTGTGCTTCCCAAATAAAAACACTTCTAAATACATTAAATACAAAACACACACCTTGTGGATGCCGTAGATGACCTCAGGCTGGGTGATGCTCAGCAGGTCATTGTTGCCTTTCAGGCTTCTGGGGTGCTCTTTGAACTCTTGGCCCCTGAAGTCCTCCTCCTGTAGATGTTTCTGCTGGATCATAGTGCCCATTCCTCCATCCAGCACCATGATCCTCTTCTGGATCGTCTCTCTGAGCTCAGCTTCTATGGAGGAAACTTCACCCTCTCCTACACACAGAACACGTTTAACAATGAGTTTGTTATCTAACAACATTCAGTTCAGCATTTAGCTGCACCACAGTCTTTACCACAGGCATGCAGCCCACCACCCGAGCCCCTAACCACCACTCACCCCAACCTGCCAACCACCCACCCGACAACCAACCCCCAGCATGTCATCGACCCAGCAACCGAGCCCCTAACCACCTCTCGACCAACAGCCAGCCAACCACCCACCCAACAACCAACACCCCACGTCACCCACCCATCAACCAACCTCTCGCCCGTCACCTGCCCAACAATCGACATCTCACCCATCACACGCCCAATAACCGACACCCTGCCCTTCACCCACCTAACAATCGACCCCTTGCCCATCACTTGGCCAACAAACCAGCCCCCCGCCCAACAACCGACCCCAACAACCAAACTCCCACCAATAACCCGCCAAACAACCGAATCCCAGCCCACAACCAGACTTGTCCATTCCGATTTAATAATTAACACAATTCATACAATATTTTTTAATGCATCAAAAATTGGAGGTGCCTAAAAATGACGTGATTGTTTCCACTTAAGTTTATTACAGCATTCAACATTATAATAGACCAATACGTGCAACTTTAAAACAGCACAGTGGAGTTCTGCCTCATCCACACACTGAAGCTGTTCGTGTTGGATTGACTATTTCTGAATTTCTCTATGAGGAAATCAAGTATTTACAGTATTCATCCAGTACTTACTTTAATCAATCATTCAATAAATGAAATCAGGTGATGCCAAAAAAAAAAAAAAACTGAAAAAGTGCAGCGAGAAGAAACCAAACCTGCACTCTCAACAAAAAAATGTCTCGAGATCTCGACAGAATCTTAATACTGTACTAACAAGGCTCACTGATTTCTGATTCTCTCTCCTAAACTCCCCCCTTAGCAAGAAAGAGGGGATTAACATATGAATTATAGTGTAAGAGCGTCAGCATGAGATCTGCTTCCACACTGACAGAAGCTCTGCAATATAGAACAGAGCTTTATAAGAAAATGATGAGATCTTACACTTTTCACATGTAAGTATTATCCACCTCAGACTGCACTGGGATTAAACCGTCACTGCAGACTTAATCCGTTTGTGAGACAATATTTAGATCAAAATGTGAGAGATGCTTCTCAGGAGCCAAATTTCCAAAACAGGAAAAAACGCTTAACTTCTTATTCTTCTTCTATATTCTGGTTTGTCCTTCTAAATTTACACGACCAATTCATAAGGCGAATTATTCAGTAACTGCATGAAATGCTCATTTTTATCTTGCTTATTTTTTGTAAAAGTCTCCCTCAAATAAATAGATGTTTTATGATCCTACACTTACGGCTACACGCTCACAATTTTCTGCTGAAAGCCAAAAATCTCCGACGCTCTTTGTGTTGTTCTATAAAAGTGATGTTTCCAGAGCAGATCACTGAAGAGACGCCGTCTGTTTATAGTTTAGAGCCCAGATTTGGGGAAAAACGGGTCGACTTTCAGTAGAAAAACAAAGTTCAGCTTCTTTTATTATAAGGGTTTAAAATGACGTCACCGTCTATTAGACTGGAGAGAAGAGCTACAGCCTCACACGACGCCCAGCTTCTGAATGGAGCTTATGGAATATGAACGTTATGAAGAACATGAAGTCCATTTTGGAACCACCTGATGAGTTCAGACAGGCATAAATGTGTCTCGGAGAAGGAAACGAGATTAAAGCCCTATTCAGACGGAATTAAATTATTAATGGGCACTATTCACTATTGTTCACAATACAAAGAAATGAAATATTAACAGCT